>NW_017534782.1:10408-29582 GCF_001853355.1 Bactrocera latifrons
CAGCTGAGGAGTTAAATGAAAGGTGTGTTTCTTGTAGATAAGCTGATATATTGTTTGCAATATGTGTTTCGTTTAATAATATTACAGAGGGGTTAACATAGAAAAAATAAAGAAAATTAAAGTATATACATATGTATGAAAAATGTAAGTTGTTTTAAATAGAATTTAATATCTAGAATTATGTATCTATGGATACTTGGGTATGTGGTTGTGGATGGTAGGAGGGTACAGCTGAAGTTGTGGAACGGGTTGTAGTGGTAGGAGAAGTAGTTGAGGAAAGGGGTGAGAAGGATGGAGAGGGGGAATTGTATAGGGAAGAAGCCGGAGGGGGAAGGGGTTTTGGGGCAATCATTATGGATTGGGTGTATGTTGGTAGGGGATGAAGAATTATTGTTTGAAGTTGTAGCTTTAAAGTTGTCATTAGAATTATTAGAAGTTTTTTCGATGTTGATATTTTTTTTTGAGTGAGTATTGTTGTTGGAAGCTGTTACATTAGCATAGGAGAATGGTGAGGGAGTAGAAGGCATATGAGATTTGTATAAAGTGATGGCTTCACGCATCGAACAGTTGTGGATAGTTTTAATTTTAAGTATCTCTTTAGACTGGACAAATTTTGGACAGGCGTTCAAGGAAGAAGGGTGTTAGAGCATTCAGTGGGAGGGGTATGATTTGGGGGTAGGTTGCAGATAGTACAAGATGGGGTCTTGTTACACCGCTTAGCAGTATGACCTAGCAACTGACAATTCTTGCAGCGCATGGGATTAGGATAGTAGGGACGGATATCGAGGGTACACCAGGCAACTTCAATACGACTAGGTAAAGTATATTTATCAAAAGTTAATAATAAAACACCAGTAGGTACACGATTACCATTGTTTATCTTCGTAAATTTATAAACATCGGATACACCTTGATCTTTTAGACCATCAATTATTTCGTCATCAGCAAGCTGACAGATAAATGGAGCGTAAATTGTACCCTTTACTGAGTTCAGAGAGTTGTGAAGAGATATATCAACAGCACCAGCTCCGTGAAGATGTTTGGTTTGTAAAAATTTGTCAGCGATTTTTTGGTTCTTGACCAAAAGTAGGCTGCCGTCATGAAGCGATGTGATTTTATTAATGTCTTTGCTTATGGCCTGAATACCTTTATGTACTGCAAAGCAAGAAGTGGATGCAATAGTTTTTCTGGTGTCCTGTGATTTTATTACGAGGTACTTGGGATCATCCTTCTTAGAAATAGATAATTCCGGGAAGAATTCCAGCGTTGAATTTTCTGGCTTTGTCCTCTTGTTTTTATGAACCGGGGATAATAGTGCAAACCTATTATCCCCCAGCTTGTTGGGCCGAGGGGGCATTGCGAAAGAATTTACCTTCTTACCCGATTAAATTGTGGGTTTAAGTTTATAATTAAAGGTATAAAAAACACGTGGAAAGTGTAACGAATTAAAGCTCAAAATGTCAAAGCTAGGTTAAATTGCGCGTACACCAAGTAACGAGAAGTTATGCAGCGAGTATGTATATGTGCGCACGATATGAAAAAATCAACCGTACACAACCACGAACAACGAACGAATGTGTTAAAAATATATTTCTACTTATTTCGGTTGATTGGGATGTCCCTCGTGCAGTTGGCTATTATTCCCTCTATTTTATTTAACATACAGACCGGGAAAATACTTTTTATATTCAGGCACTTTCCTATATGCTTTTAGATATTCCTTTATTATGAGGTTCTAAGAAGAGGATAGATATTTATTTGGGTTGTCGAGAAAGTCTTATATATTTTCGCTAGTTGGCGCTGAGAGCGCGTAGTTCTAGTTTTATTCGTCGCATCGGGTCATGCTATACCTTTTTGGAAAGCTCATTTCACGCCTAACACATGTTTGATTGATTTTCGTTTCTTTTAATAAAGAGAAAATACGGCATATTTTACAGTACTACTATGATAAAGGCAAAAATGCATCTCAAGCCGCCAATAAAATTTGTGCAGTTTATGGACCCGATACAGTTTCCATTTCCACCGCACAACGATGGTTTCAACGTTTTCGTTCTGGTGTAGAGGTGGTCGAAGATGCGCCACTCTCCGGAAGGCCTGTCGTCGAAAATTGCGATAAAATCGCTAAATTGGTCGAAGGAGACCGGCGTAGTAGCAGCCGTAGCATCGGCCAAGAGCTGAACTTGAGTCATCAAAAAAAATTTTATGAACAATTGAAAATTCAATAAAAATTCCGCAAGACTTTTTTGACAACCTAATATATGATTTTTTTTTTTTAATAATTTGCAAATAATTACTTCATTTGTTTTTTGGCATTGAAAATCAGGAAACCAGAATTAGAAATGCCAGCAGCAGCAAATAAAAATTGTTAAGTATGTGGAAATAAGTGTGTGTTGTTTGAAATTGGCCTGCGCAGTCCAATATAATACGCCAAAATACATACATATGTATGTATGTACAAGTGCCTTTTATGCGTTTAAGGCGGCCTGCACAATCCAATGTACTTAATATATAAAAACAAATGTTTGTTTTTTATGTTAAATGATCAGATAATATTAATTTTTTATTTCAGATATTATTATCATTTTTATTTAAATAATCTTTTCTTTCAGATGATATTATCATTTTATATAAGTAATCCTTCTTTTTCTTTTAGATATTACGAATTCAATTTAATTATTCTTTATTTTCATGTATTAATAATGTTTTTATTAATACGTCTTTTTTCAGATGTTAATTATTTTTTTTTTAATTTCAATATATTTTTATTTACACAATGTTAGATTTAATATATTTAATTATAATAAGTTTTATGAAAAATAATAAAATTAATAATTTCAATATTAAAAAGTTTTGTTTGAAATTTTAAAAGTAGGAATCAAAAAATGCAACCCTCTATATTTTTACATAAATAATTTATATGACACTGCTGAATGAGCGCAACAGAAATGTATGATCACATGTGTACGTACGTGTGAGAATCCTCACGCGGCCTAGGCGAGCTCACTACTTTTGAGGGTTTCAAAACCTAATAATCGTTGTAATCAATTGCCCAAACATAAATAAATATCTTTATATTATTGTATATTTTATGTTCTTCATATATGTATGTATGTGTGTTGCATATAATTGCATATATTTTTATGTGTTTATTTATGTAAGTTTTGTATTGTCTCTGCCTTATAGGGCCCATGCACGACACACATTTGCGTTCGATGTGTGTGAATTCATTTCGCTCGTACACAACACACAAATCTATTTCATGAATAATATGATACGAGACTCTTTGATTCGAGAGAGAGCTGTCAAAACTCGCATTTTTTATAACATTTACCAGTGATGCCACTGCTGAAAAATATGAGATTGTTTATTTAAACACTTTGAAAATGCATACATATGTAAATGCTAAAATGCAAAATCATTAATTAATTTACATGACTATTTATTTTGCCAAAATATGTTCGCACAGTTTAATGAAATTTCATTTCACACTAATTTCGTCAGATAATTTTAGCGGTTTACTTCTGGCATCCTGCCTTTTCTGAAATCAACTGTCAGAAATTCCCTGATCTCCATCGCTGTCAAATAATCAAGCTACGCGCTTGAGAGAAAAAGAGAGCCAATGCTATAGTCTCGTATCATATTATCCATGTCCATTTTGCGTTCGTTCTTCACACGGTACCCATGTGCCACAGGCAAGCGGAAAATTTCTTGGAATTTATGTCTAATGTAGCACTTTTATCTATTTCTTTGTATTTCCTTAATAAGTTAATCCAACTTCTATTTATCTCAATTTTATTTTTATATTTATCAGTTTTCATTTGCCAAATTGCTAATTAATTTTAGCAAGATCAATAAATTCTGCTTTAGAAGCTTCAAACAATCAATTTTTTTTTGCTTAAATCTCTTTAAAAATTAATAACAATATGTCCCCAAAGTTATAGATGGGAATACGAAATATTATCGAAGCTAGAAGTGAAATAGTGACCGAGCGTCTAGCGCTTGGGCGAAAAGCGAAAACTTTGAAGTGCGATTTCTCGTTTTTCCTTTTTTACGGTTTTTTTAAATGGCGACTGAACGTCGTATGGAATATGGGGTAAAGTTTATTATCTTTGACATTTTTCTTCTTCTTCTATTTAAACTATAATAAATAAACTAAGAAAAGTCAAGTTTGAACATATTTTTAAACAACATTAAGTAAAATTTCTTTTGGTCCAAAACCACTTTTTAAAATTTTACACTTTTTTTTGGAATTTTCTTACTTTAACTAGAAGATAAGTTATTAAAAAATTTGAATCTCTAAGAATTTTTTGTTTCTGATAGAAATTGCGACCTGCACCCTGTCTGTCGTTCGGCAAATGCACATTGCACATGCGAGATCTATCGGGCAATTGCTTCCCAAAGGCAGAATATCAAAGATTTCCTATCCATAAAATTTGTGAAAGATGTTCAAATATATAACTATAAAGCCTAGAAATTTCACTTGAATCAATTATGTCTTTCTCTCCTCAAAATATCCCAAAAAAAAAATCGATTTTTTTAAGCTTCTAAAACAGGCTACCCCCTTAACACTTGTCATTGTTCGTCCGCGATTTTCTCTGTTCGACGACACGAGATAAATGAGATTTTATGCGCACACAACGCCATACACGACAGATATGTGGCCCGATGAAGGGAGTACCAAAAGGGTGCTGGTATCTGTCCCAGTGTTGGGGACTGCATTCTCTTGGGCCGATCAGCGGTCGTAGTATCGAGTTTTCTAGCCCACGGATCGATTCCGTGCAGGGCCACATCGGTTGAATCAGGATCGTTACGGGGACATTGCTCCGTCCGGCGGCCGATGGAGTAACCTGCTCCAGTCAATTGGCTGGGGGTGTGGGCTGTACCACTGCGATAGAGCTTTAATCGACCGCTTGGGTCGTCGGTGCTCCTGATACTGTCCGAACTGGAGGTGCATATTCCGGCATGTACAGACGCACGCACCCAAACTTTGGGCGCTCTAGCTATGCTCTAAGCTACCGGGGGGGTCGGCAGGTCGCGAATAGCCGAACGTCCTGTTCTAGCAGGCAGAGCGGCAGGAGTGAAGGCTAGCAGATCCGATGAAGCTCCAGTGGCTGTGGCGAATCGACACCACCACATAGAAATATGCGTCCCCTCATCATGTTTGGACATGATGAAATAATAAGCAAACTCCAGGCGCGACGGACCCATAATGGGCGGCGGGACTGGTAAAGCGAAGGACAGGCCTCAGACAACTGTGGTACCAACATGGTTCCGAGGGTACACCCGTTCCTGTCTATTTCGGCCCGCCCCCTTACACACGATGCGCTGTAAAATACAAACGAATGGAGAATTATTTTCATTTTAATAAAGATAACAAAAACAAAAGCAGCAGTGTACAGGACTGCTTGACGAGCATCGGCACTCAAAGCCCTGGCAGTAAGATACCAAAAACAGAATCATCCAGGAGAACGCCGAGTAGTACTTGCGTCGAAGGTGATCCCTTTAGACGCGCACCAAGACTGATGCGATCACCGAAACAGGGGCTCCCAGTAGAAAGGCCTGAAAGAGCGAGATCGTCGCCATCAGCGCTGCAAGACATCATGCTTCGAGCGGAACTAACGCAACCAAAAGGGGACATTATGGCTGAATTGGGAGATATGATCAAGAGGCTAACAGATGCAATGAAACCGCCTCACGATCAACAACCAGATCCGGCATCTGCTAACTTCTGTTACAAACCTTCATGAACGCGCCCAAAGCGAGTATAACAAAGTCAAGGCAACCAAGCGAAATGTTAGTTTGAGTCACGCAGTAGTAGATTCAACAACAAAAAGGCCCCGCGAGGATGAGCAGTTGACGCGAAAGACCCCGCCAAAAAAGAAAGCCAGGCAAGAGGAAGTCCAAAAGAGGACCACTGCGTGGAAGAGGAATGGGGGAGATATTCCTACAAAAGAGCGGAAGACAGAGGAACGGGAAAATGAATGGACACAGGTGAAACCAAAAACACGAAACAGGAATAAGAAGACGGTTTCTGCTCCACGTCCGAGGGCCGATGCAATTATCATTGCGTGCACTGGAAACATGTCGCACAGCGATATGCTTAGAGCCGTCAAAAAGGAAGACGCCCTGAAGGATCTTGGAGAGAACGTTTCGCGGATCCGAAAGACGGTAAAAGGCGAAATACTTCTAAAAATGAAGAAGGCCTAGATGAACACAGGAGCATATGAAAGGGAGATATGCAAGGTTCTAGGCGACCAGGCGCAAATAGAGCTCTAACCCACGAAGTATCAGTGGAGATCCGAGACTTAGCCACCAAAGAAAACATATCAATGGCAATACGATCGTGAGTCAAAGAACTAAATTCCTTTGACGAGACCGGGTCCTCTATATCAAGCGGCGTGTAAAAGGATAAAATGAAAGTTGTCCAAAGCAAACTAAATCATTGTGAGGCTGCTCAAGATCTGCTGAAGCCAACAATCTTTGAAGAAAAGGTGGATGTGGCGATAGTGTGTGAGCAGTATAAAAATATAAACGCTTCCACATGGATCACCGACAAGGAAAACAAAGCTGCCATATGGGCCTGTGGGGGCAACGCCTTCCAAGATAAGCCGCTCTTAGGCAGATCTTACTATACGAGGGCGAAAATAGGTGGCATCTATTTCTATAGCTGCTATATTCCCCCTAGTGTGTTGCAAGGTGATTACGAAAGAATTCTCCATGAACTAGTCTGAGACGCCCTCACTATTACCCCAAACGTGATAGCAGGCGATTCCAACGCATGAGCAATTGAATGGGGTAGTAGCTACACAAACAAGCGAGGTATTGCTCTACTCAAAGCGTTTTCTACGTTAGACGCAGTGCTACTCAACACCGGCGGTAGAAATAGTCTTGAAAAGAATGGATGCGTATCGATAATAGATATCACCTTCGCCAGCAGCATGCTGGTTCAATCTGCAAATTGGAAAGTAGCGATCACCTCGCCATCTTGCTGGAAATCTGCAAGCAAATCCAAACTCGATCCAGCGTAAAAACTTTGCAGAAAAAAAAGATGGACGGTTGAAACATTGGATGAAGAAATTTTCAAACTTATGTTGGATGGGAAACTAGAGGATGCGATCAATGTTGACAGGCAGGCTGAAAAACTAGTGGAGCACATAAGGAAAGCTTGTGATGCTGCTATGTGTAGGAAAAGGCACAACATAACCCAAAGGCCCGCATACTGGTGGAAAGAGGAGATCAGCACATTAAGAATCGAATGCCATAAAGCGAGACGCCTCTGCCAAAGAAGTCAAGGTACGCCACACCATAGAAGACTACGGGAAAGTTTAAAAAAAAAAAAAAACAATCGAAAGACACTCAAGAAAGCGATTAAAAGAAGTAAGTCCTCAAAAATAATTTTGTGAAAAGGTGGACGAGAATCCGTGGGGTGACACGTATAAAATAGTGATGGCAAAAATCAGAGGGGGTAAAAGTCAAGCACCAACCTGTCCGACCCTCCTAGAAAAGCTGTGATTACGCTAGACGTGAAAAATGCTTTCAACTCTGCATACTGACGTCATTAGAGGCACGCCGGAGTATCTTCTGAGGACAATTAGCAGTTATTTGTCTGACAGACTACTGCTGTATGATACCGAGACAGGTCCAAAAACCTACATGGTGACAGGTGGAGTACCGCAAGGCTCCGTACTAGGCCCATTATTATGGAATGTTCTGTATGACGGTGTGTCATGCTTACTGCTGCCAAAAGAAGCACAGATAATTGGATATGCGGACGACATCGCCGTAACGATCGTTGCTAAAGAGCTTTTCCAGATACCAAACATGTGAATGAGATTGTGTCGAAAATTAAAGACTAGCTTACGAGTACTAAGCTGCAGCTTGCCGGTGAAAAAACAGAAGCAGTGCCGATTACGAGAGGAAAAAGGCTGGAAACGGTCACTTTGAACGTTGAGGGATATAACGTAGTAACGCAAAATTCACTAAGGTACCTTGGAGTTATGATCGATACGAGGCTAAATTTCAAGGCGCACATTGAAAAGGCCAGTGTTAAGGCGGCTAAAGTGACTGCGGTCCTGTCGAGAATCATGGCAAACATTGGTGGCCCAAGTCAAAATGGGAGAGCTCTGCTGGCTAAAGTTGGCCAATCAATTCTTATGAACGCAGCTCCGATATGGGGGACATCCCTTCGTCAAAAAAACTGTGTCTATACGGCCAAATCTGTGTCCAGATTATGCGCCCTGTGCGTTTAGAACGAGCTATCTATTTAGAGCTATCATATCTGGTCTTACTGGATATAATTTCGGCTGAGTTAAGTAGAGTCTATTTTAAAACAAAAGCCAAGAGTAGGCTCCTAACAGCCGACGAGCGCAAACAGCAGAGGAAGACAAGCCTCTAGGAGTGGCAAAAGCAATGGGATGAGGCAGAAAAAGGAAGATGGACATATAGACTTATTAAGAATGTACCGGCCTGGATTGACAGACAACATGGGGAGACCGATTTCTACTTAACGCAGTTCTTATCAGACCATGGCTGTTTCAGGGAATACCTGCACAAATTTGGCTATGATGACGAAACACACTGTTCTTTCTGTGGACACGCTGCAGAAAACGCAGAGCACATCTTCTTCTCCTGCATGAGAAATGCAGTGGAGAGGGAGACCCTAGAAAAGCTAACAAATGAAAGGATGACGCCCGACAACATAGTTAATCACATTCTGCGATCACACCTGGTGTGGGCTAAAATGAAAGAGTGGAGTGCAATAGCGCTCCTAGAACTCAGAAAGAAAGGCAGCGCAGGAGCATAAGACCATATGAGTAACCCTAGAGGTAGATCGTGAAGATGCAGTTATCGCCCGGCTTGGTCTTGCGGCGGTCCCGCAGGTCCGAATACAAGCTACAGCAGCCGAAGTTAAGTGTTTAGTACGTAGGCATACTGTTTCGAAAGTCCAGTATAGTTATTTAAGACTGCCTGGGCGTGGTCCCAAAATAAGTATACTCTAGCGAACAAAATGAATCGCGCATGCTGCCAGTCTCACCCTGGCAGTATCTTTAGAAGATTCCCAACCCAATGACCCCATACATTCTAGTAAACAGTAGTTTCCGTTGTTGTTGGCTTTTCGTCAGGGTCGTGTGTCGTTGCCAACTAATAGGTCTACAAATGAGGTGTGTTCGTTATGATATTACGGTATTGCCTTTGATGAGAAAGCATTACGTTCTACGCGAAAATTTGGCAACACTTTAAAGACACACGTTCCATTGATAAATTGGTGCACTTCACTAGCGTAACAAACGCAACATAAACACATAATGCGCGATTAAATGGAGGAAGAATTGTAAGTGGATTGTGTATTAAATATTAATTTTATGTTCGATATAATGCATTAATATGATTAAAGATGTTTTCAGGGTATAATTCAATGCTTCTTAAAAAAATCTTTAATTTGTATCACTCTTATTTTTGCAGTATTCTTTAAACAGATTTTTAGTTTTCATAAAGTTCTCAGCTTTTCAAAAATTTTGTCAGCAATTTTACACGTTCAAATTTCCATATTTGTGCGAAACAATTAATGCCATTTAGCAGCAAAGTACTCGTATCAGCTGAGATTTGGCAACACAGTATCAAATTAGTAACAAGGTTGCAGTTTTGCTGTAATTATTAAGCAGCTCGAACACAGCCTATTATACTATACACACAACAAATACGTTTTATTAACTTTCGATATTCATTTCTATTTTGTATATAGATGAAAATTTGTAATAACAAGTAAGAAAGGGCTAACTCTACTCGTCACCCTGATCCCTTTGGTATATATGTATAACCTTATATCTGACTCTTTTAGTTTTAGGACTTACAAACAAAACTATAATACTCTCCTTAGCAACTTTGTTGCGAGAGTATAAAAATCATGAATGCTCCATTTAAACTTCTTGTTAGACACAATAAACAAAGACGTAATAATAAAATATATTAGGCTAGTTATGCAAAAACAAAACACAACTTTGACCCCTGGTAAAAAGTTAATAAGAATATGAACATGAAACTGTTGTTAAAGTTATATTTAGAAAATTATATTTTTGAAACATTTTCACTAGAAAACATATGTATATACGTACATATGTAAGCCATTAAACAGAAGGAATACAGACACAAAACGTCAAGCGCAATGAAGAACCTCCATCCAGTTCACTTGATAAATTAACATTGCACTGATAATTTATCAGAGTTGTATTGTAACGATATATAATAGTAAAGTCTTAACATATACATATGTTATATATTGTCAATCTTGACAAAATAGCAAAAATTTTATAGCTTTTAAGTTTTTTATATTTTAAGTTGTGACTGACTTATAGAGTTTGGTTTGGTTCAGTCCGAAGTAGCACCTGTTGGCAAGAGTCATCCTACGTTGGATTTCCGGGCTGACATTGTTGGTGGTATTTACACTGGTTCCAAGATAGACGAAATTATCTACGACTTCAAAGTTATGACTGTCAACAGTGACGTTATCGCCTAGTCGCGAGTGCGACGACTGTTTGTTTGATGACAGGAGATATTTCGTCTTGTCCTCGTTCACTGCCAGACCCATTTGCTTTGCTTCCTTGTCCAGTCTGGAGAAAGCAGAACTATCACAACATATCCCAACAGTTGTAAGTGTAACAAAATTCTTTTTAAGAACTTATATTTCTTCTACGGATCATTCGTACTTACATACAGTCATGCGAAACAGCCGTCATCCAAGAAAAACACTACGTAGTTACAAAAATATTTAAATTTCATTTTAAGCTTTATGTTTAAATTATAATAAAAGATTATAACAAAACTGAATTAAATAGAAATATGTGGTAACACAGTTCCTACATGTAAATAGTGACCCACTCAACAGTAAAAACCAATCATTTAGTCTACCGAAGCCAGCGACGGTTCTCAAATATTAGTGACGAAACTCCAGTCCTCCGACCCGATCGATACACTAGCGCAACAGCAATTTAACCACATCATCTCTTAGCCTTTTTCGAAAACTTGTAACAACGACTCGTCAGATGTCATCGGCATGGACTGCACCATATATCAGGACGGTAATAATGAGTGACCTATAGAGTTTTGTTTTTGTTCGTCGCGAGCAGATTTTATTTCTTAATTGCGTTTTCAGTCCTAAGTAACACACGTTGGCAAGAGAATTCTGCGTTGGTATTCCAGGCTGATATTGTTATTGCTGTTGATTCTGGTTCCAAGATAGACAAAATTATTTACGATTTCAAAGTTATGACTGCAAACAGTGACGTAAGAACCAATCGAGTGGGATGACTGTTTGTTTGATAACAGGAGATATTTCGGAATGAATGAGGTCAAGTCACTACTAGACCCATCTGTTTCGCTTCCCTATCCAGTCTGGAAAAAGCAGAACTAACGGCGCGGTGTTGAATCCAATGATATTCTTTTCGGAATATCTGATCAGTTGTTGATTTTCTAGACCTAAATCCAGATAAGGTCCAACCATTTTATTGACGGTGGGCTTTATTCTTTCACACAATACGCTCTATAGAACCTTATATGCGATGTTTACGAAACTTATCTCACGGTAGGTGGTGCAGATAGTGGGGTCTGGGCAGAGCACACTTCCATTCCAATCGTCGGGCATGCGTTCATCCGACCATATTCTACAAAGGTGATGCAAGCTCCTTATCAGTTCTTCGCCGCCGTATTTGAATAGCTCAGTGGCAAACCATCTCGTCCATTCCGATAACCTGGATAATTCAGAAATGCTTTTTATGAAAAAATAAAATAAGATAATTATACTAAAGATAAAAAAATTGGTCAAATGCTCATAGTATTTTAGAAATAAATACAACTGTTTCGAAATTTCTAGCAAATTTGTTGAAATGTATAAATATAATAATAATGAAAGAAAAGATATCAACATTCCATTGCTAAGAGAAATGTAAATATGTTTTTACCTCTTGGAGCGGATATTAAAGCAGAAATTAGAACTGAGGATAATAAACCTTTATCCTTACTTTATATGTATCTGCAAATAATTTTGTTAATAAGGAAATTGGAAGTTTACTAGGAAAAGAGATTTACGGCATAGTAAAATCCCACATAATTCTCTCGTTTTGATCGTTCCTAAAAAGGAATAAATAAAGATGGAAGTCGGAAATTAAGAATAGTCATTGACTTAAAAAATTAATGTAAAAACAATTACCGATAGACAGGTACCCAATCCCGAAGCGATACTTTTTGATTAGGGAGAATCAAAATACGTTTCCAGACAAGATTTAACAGAAAATTAAAATACCTAAGAATGCCATTTATACCCAAAAATGCTTAATGTATATTTCAGAGAGCAATGAATAGTATTTTACATGAATGTATGGAAAATTTTCTCACATGTACATACATACATGTTGACGACATAATAGTATATTCAAAAGCACTAAAAAAACATATACTTGTATTTCTTTTGAAATATATAATACAAACCCTTGAAGAAGCCCATATTATAATATTTATAGAAAAATCAAAATTTAAAAAAGCGCAGTTGAATTTTTAGGTTAAGTTGTAACCTATAAGGTTATAAAACGTGATGCCAAAAAAGTAGAAATAATAAACAATTTCCCATATCCCAATACCTTATGACAACTTAGAGGATTTTTAGGATTAACGAAATAAGACAGGAATATTCATAGACAATTATGCAAAACTACTAATAAACTACTTAAAGGGAGAAAATAGTAAAATATCGCAGTTTTGGTCTTATAAAACAATTATTAATCTTGATCATAGGCATAGGTGCCTTGAAATCTTGAAAAGAGCGTAACAAGAAAAAATTGTTTTAATTCAACCAACTAATTGCGCATAATCAGAAGATCTTCATTGTTCCTCAACCTTGTTTTAAATTCGTAATAAGCCGGCGCTAATCTAAAAAATGAATAGTAACCAGATCATCTTGTTTTACAGTATTATAACTGTTATGGTGAGAAACGTCCCCATAAATTCCGATGAGGTCTAATTCCTTCATTCTAGTAAAGAAATTGCGTTGTAATTTATTTTGAGACATTTATGCGGAAAGCGGACGTTTTGATGGTCGATTGTCTTGAAACATACCGGATCTAGTTGGCAACTTCGGTCTATTATTCAAGAAGTATTAATTTGATTCCTAAACCTTAGAGTATGGGAGTTATTCGCGTAGTTGTTGAATCTCGGTATGAATAAGTATATAGTATAATTATATGGAACAGTTGATTGTTTTGAGGGCAGTATGCGGGTGGAGCCTGGGAGTGTTGGGGATAACGGCCAAAAGCGTGTTGGTTGGAGAAGTGTCATGTATGGTCTTCAATTGGCGTTTCTGCTAATTTAATCTCGGTTCCATCAATATATCCAATACAAAACGATAACTCTTCAAAGGTATCCGATACTATTTTCTATCGTTCAATCTCATCGAGCCAATATATATACTTAGATTGGTGACACAAGAACACTGTGTCCCGACCAAAAATGTTCGCTATTTTTCTATATGCTGCGCTTTCTCCCGACGAACCCAATCGAAACAGTGTGATTGCTAATTGCAATTCGACAGAAAATTGCTTACATGAATGCGCTTTGTTGAATTCCTCATCGTTTTTTATTAAATGAACCAGCATATTATATTATCTACCCTTAACATTTGCCGGAATCGGTCTTCGTCCAGTGTTGTCAAAATATTAATGCGCCAAATGTTTGACTTAGGTATTGTGCTATAAACTCCTCGGCGATATTCCATAACAACAGATACATTGTCAGCCAATTCATCTAACACTACATCCACTGCTTCATCATCAATTTCGATTTCTATAAGATTATTAACTGAAATTCTGCATAAAAATATTTCTTACCTTCAATGATAATAATTCCTTCAGCAGATTCATCATTTAAAGCTTCAGTTGATTTTTTTTTAAACCTTTTTGGACGTTCACTGTTGATAGTAAATACTTGCAATTGCATAATTTTGCAATCTCAGATGCACAAGAATCACAATTGCCCTATTATTTTATGTTCTTTCGTTGAAGCTTTCAATTACAAATACATTTCTCAAGCAGATAGTGCAACATGAAGCAAACTGTTTGAGAACATCGCCATTCACTTAGGTTCAGATGGGAAAGTTGATGCAATTATAAACATTTAGGAGCTATATGTCCATGGACAATGACAAACTTTTCAGAAGTCACTTTTGGCGCCCGGGAGAGTGTTCAAAATTGAAAATGTGCGGTGATGCCAAGAGATGTGACTTAATCGGTGCAGAGCAGAATATTTACAAAATTTCAAGTGTAAGCATATTTATTAAGGAAACACAAACTCTCATTTTAAATAATTACTTTATTTCCCTTACATATGTATATACATATGTAAATTGAGCATGCAAAGCAGGGATAATGGGATGCCCAACTTATTCCATTGTGAAAACGCCTCAAAATGCGCTCTAACTTTTCCATTGTGACCAGATCGAACAAAATACGAATTTTTGGGAATTTAAATTAAAACACCAAACACTTATTACGATTGCAAATTATTATATACTGGAGTTTTAATAAATGGCGAAACTATTTAAATTATTTTTTATCATTTTTTAGTATATTAAAACAACTGTCTTTTCATCTTTCAATACTTAATAAGGTGAATTAAGCCTGTTAGTTCTCAATTATTAAATTTTTTTAATCATTGGTAACTGAAAATTAATGTTGCAAAACGTTTAATGAAATAAATTTAAATTTAAAATTTTCTTTGAATTTCATTGTTTTAAATTTTTATTAGCGATCTTGAACGGCGGCAACAAATTCCTCCGTTCACATATATTTTTGGTATAATTTCAATCTGGCCGTTCCAGTCATTCCAATACCAAAACGTCAAAACCTACACTATCCAATCAACTGTAAAAGTTCGGTAGGTGAGCGGTTCTCACATTTCCAGTGACAGGAGAGTTGGGGATCTCTTTATCTCTTATGCAAAGATGCATATCTTCTTCTTTACTGGCGTTGATACATATACATATATATGTATATGTAGTATATGTATGTGGCTAAATGAGCACCTGACCCCCTCCTAAAATAATATCACTACACCCACACATACACACCATACTCCACACGTCATCCTTTCATCCCACACTACACACACCACACTCAACGCATCATCTTTTCCTCCCACACTACACACAACAACTCAACGCATCATTATCTACACCACACCTTTCACACCACACACGAGGACACCAAACACAATAAACAAAAGGGACTGGCGGACGGCGCCCAATTTTTTTCTTTTTCGATCCGTGCGCTTATACGTACCAGCCAGTCTAGCATTCTCCCGCATCATCCCGCTTTTAAATCGTTTTGCAACAAGTCGTCGCCGAAACAAGGGGTAAGTGCCGCGATTTCCCTGTTTTTTATAACTAACTAAATATGGTCCTTCGAGCCGGATCTGAACCAGCGACCTATGGAGATGAGGAAGTCTCAAACGAGTACCTCAATTCACAATTGAAAAAATTTTGGGAATTAGAAGAACTCCCCCCCATATCAATCACAACCCCTGAAGATCAGTATTGTGAGGACTTTTACAAGGCCACAACTACTAGATCGGAAAATGGTCGGTACGTCGTACGACTACCACTTAAACAACAATTTCCGAACACACTCGCCCTAGGTTACTCTCGCACCTCTGCAATACATCAGTTTTTAAGTATGGAAAGAAGCCTACTTAAAAAGGGTGAACTCAAATCTGAATATGATGGTGTGTTAGAAGAATATCTCCATTTAAATCATATGTAGGAAGTAAACCCAGGGGAGAAAATCGTTAAAGGTAAATACTACTCCTTCTATCTGCCGCATCACGCAGTAGTAAAGCCAGACAAAAAAACAACAAAAGTAAGAGTTATTTTTAATGCCTCGAAAACCACCAGTTCAGGGAATTCCCTAAATGATATCTTATTTACGGGACTTACACTCCAACCAGATTTAATGCTTTTGATATTAAACTGGCGTATTCAAATACGTATTCGTATTCGAAAAGGAAAGTACAACAAATACACTAGGCATCCAATGGAATGCGATATCGGACCAGTTCTCATACACGACAGAGTCCATATCCGCATTATCAGCCATCACAAAAAGACAGATTTTATCCTCGGTGGCAAAACCTTTCGACCCCGCAGGATGGCTTTCGCCAATTATGATTCAAGCTAAAATCTTAATACAAGAATTATGGCTAGACGGAACCGACTGGGACGAGCAAGTGAAACCTCTTCGCTTAGAAAAATGGTCCCAGTTCGCAAACAATCTGAATGATATTTCTCAGATACAAATTCTGCGATGGGTGAACTACTCCCCTGAACACAAAGTCGAATTACATGGCTTCTGTGACGCCTCTGAAAAGGCATACTGCGCTACTATCTATGTGCGCACGCAAAGTGATACCACGACCACAAGCCACTTATTAGTAGCAAAAGCAAAGGKGGCACCTTTAAAAACTATAAGTCTTCCAAGACTTGAGTTATGTGGCGCACTACTACTTTCTAAATTAGTAGCCATGGTGCAAATGCATTTACACATGACAAAATGCAAACTATATATGTGSTCCGATTCAGAAATTGTACTAGCCTGGTTGGAAAAACCACCACATGCATGGAAGACGTATATTTCTAAYCGAACGTCTCAAATACTTGACCTAGTGGGATCAGCCACATGGCGTCACGTAGCCAGTGCTGACAATCCTACCGATCTAGGTACAAAAGGGTGTAAGCCACTGCACCTTGCCACTACCACCCTCTGGTGGAATGGCCCCCGATGGTTRATAGAATCTCAGGATTCTTGGCCACAATCCCCCATGCGCAACATTATTGCCCCAGAAGGGCGGAAAATCGCCACCTTTCACACATTATTGGATGATACCGACATCCTCGAACGATTTTCATCGTTTCCAAGAGCTCAAAAGCGAAGTCAAGGGAACACATAATTTCCCATGCAACACAGTGACGCACCTAGAGTTACAAAAGGCAAAGGTCACACTAATCGCATATACATAAGCGCGCTACTTCAGCCGCGATATATCATTACTAAGAGAATCGAAGCCTATTGACAAAAAGAGCTCACTCTTAGTTCTAAACCCTTTTCTGGACACGAAAGGTCTGCTTCGTGCCAATGGTCGGCTCGCTAATTCAACCCTAACTCACAATGAACGCCATCCCATAATAATTCCCGAGAAGTCACCATTTGCCACATTATTCCTCAACTACATCCACATCTTAATACTACACGCCGAACATCGCCTCATGCGACATATGGTACGCCAAGAGTATTATATCACCCGTCTTAAGCCGCAAATCAAGAAGTGCATCTTCACGTGCAAGATTTGCACTATGCACAAACAGAAGATGCGAACGCAGATTATGGCAGCACTYCCACCGGAACGCTGCAATTTCGCTCTACCTTTCACCACAACAGGTGTTGATTTTGCTGGGCCTTTCTAGGTAAAGGCGTCTATGCTAAGGTCTCCCACTCTCATGAAAGGCTATGTGGCTGCCTTTGTATGTTTCACGACAAAGGCAGTACACCTTGAGCTATGTAGTAATCTGRCGACGGAGGCTTTTCTCGCGGCATTTGCTCGCTTCGTCGCTCGACGTGGTTACCCATCAAAGATCATGAGCGATAATGGCAAAACCTTTATTGGAGCTCAACGAGCCACAGAAAAGCAATTGTGGATTTCCTAAAGCAAGTGTCACCCGACATCGTACAAAAGTACGCCCCTCAAGGTATCAATTGGCAATTTATACCCCCAAGCGCACCTCATATGGGCGGTTTATGGGAATCAGCTGTAAAAAGCTTCAAATCCCATTTCGAACGGGTAGCTGGAAATTATAAATTCGATTACGAAGAGTTCACGACGTTATTAAATGGAATTGAAGCCGCTCTCAATTCACGGCCACTCACAGTACTCTCGCAAGACCCCTCAGATTTCACTGCCTTAACTCCAGGGCATTTTCTAAAAGGAGCACCCATCCTAAAATTCTCCATCATGATTTAAGCCGTCGATGGAAGGACGAATACATAAAGGATCTCCACAAAAGATATCGCTGGAAGACTCCTGAACAAGCGCCTAAACTTGGAGACTGTATCCTCATTCATGATGATTGTCTTCCCCCTACCGACTGGCGGCTTGGCCGCATAGAAAAGCTGCATTATGGCCCCGACGGTCACATACGAGTCGTAGATCTCCGTACGCAAAACGGAACACTAACCAGACCGCTCGTGAAGCTATGCTTTTTACCAACCGCCGACGACCGCGAGTCCGAAAACCGCAAAAATTAAACCGATAAAATCGCGATATAATAAAATCACTAAATTTATCACTAAACCGAGAAATACGCCAATAACAAACCGCTAACACATAATAGACTGTCGAAAACTAACAAAAATCGGTCGTTCAATACGACGACCCAGTCATGCCACACTTCGTGGCACGATGGCCCACATCTCATTTTATGATAGATTAATAATCAACAATCTTCTCTATATAGATTACTATGGATGTAGATACGCCAGTTATAACCACGTCAACCGCTCGGGCAGCTACCAATGCGCCACGCWCCGGGCCTACACCAGCGCCCCGAACCATATTTGCAACAGTACCGGTAACAACGCCGGCACCTGTACCGGCAACCGCACCTGCAGCGGTACTTGCACCCGCACCTCGGGGTGGCACTCGACCACCACCACGGCAATCACGGACGTCGGAGACCCTAAGGCGCCCCATCTGCCGACGCCCACATCGCCTGCACCATTGTGGGATATTTCGGGGTATGCGTCACGTGCAACGGCAACAAGTTGCCCAGGCACACGGACATTGCCACAATTGCCTGTCATATACACACATGACTGAGCAGTGTGAGTCACGAGGACTGTGCCAAATATACCACAGGCCGCATCACACGCTGCTACATCGCAGCGCGGCACGCGAAGWGAATCGGCCACCCATCCATCGTGGCCGCATGCCCCGATTTCAACCCGCARCTCGTGGCGCACCCCAGCGAGCCGGAACCTCGTCGCGGCGTCGACAGCCTGGGCCACCATCTCGTCGATCTACGGGTCTGAGCAGCGTTGTGGCAACGCTACAACAGCTGCAGCGCCTTCTAGGCTAACCAGTCGCC
>NW_017534782.1:29907-30464 GCF_001853355.1 Bactrocera latifrons
TTCCTCCCACACTACACACAACAACTCAACGCATCATTATCTACACCACACCTTTCACACCACACACGAGGACACCAAACATTCTCCCACATCCCGCATCATCCCGCTTTTAAATCGTTTTGCAACAAGTCCTCGCCGAAACAAGGGGTAAGTGCCGCGAGGTCCCTGTTTTTTATAACTAACTGAATAGTATGTATACTGTATATAATATATAAACATGCAATAAGCACACAAAAATAATAAAAATGGATATGAGAATTGTAAACTGAATGGGTATACACAAACCGTTAATTTTTACATTTAGAAACTCATATCAAATAATATAATAGATAACATTTATTTGATATTGAATTGTATACTTAAAAACAACCACATGTGGTGTGCAATACATATCAACATACACTATTGTACAAGTTTTCTCCCTACGCACTGGGAGGATTAAAAAAAACAATTTTTGTTTTGTGGAGACGAGCTCCGTTCTTTATTCGATGCAACGAAAATACCAAAAGCCTTCTTATAATTAATTGTTACTTCTATTTATACAATATTTTATAACT
>NW_017534783.1:0-5755 GCF_001853355.1 Bactrocera latifrons
GTTGTTGTTGTAACGGCAGAATTCTGCCGAGTTGACAGTCCTTGGCCGGATAAAAATCCGGGTCCGTTCCGGTTTTCGTAGACTCGACTGTCGTGGGAACGGTCCTCCGAAACTTGATGTTCATCGCAGAATGGTTGCGACAATACTGACGTTGTATACAAATTAAAGAACGGAACATATCGGAATTGTACAGTTGTGTGAACAAAAAGATGTGAAAATATTTTGCAGTTTTTAGAGTTTCGCATTAATATTTGTTTTTATTTACCTTTGCATGGTAGGAAATTATAGTCACTGTTAGGAAAGAATTATATAAGTTATACTTGTATCTATAAACAATTTTATTTAATAATAAAACAGAACATTTTAAAACTTCACAATATGGTATGGTTGCTCCTACTTTGTTCACACCACTGTACATGTGATATAACAGTTAATTGTGTTGATGCCAGTTGTAAAAATTCATTTCGTTACAATTACCAATTACAATTTACCAAAATATTCAAAGAATWGAGGTTTTTTTTAAACTGTTTTGTTAAATTTTAAAGATCTGAGTTGCCTCTGGAAATGTGCTAAAATAATAATACGCACTTTAGAAAGGGAACACATATTTTCAATATGTGGCAATAAATGGCATTATTAATTGAGAGTGGCTAATCACACAAATAGAATACAAATTATAATGGCAGAAACAGCGAATTCCGTTTCTCCCTTCGCTACGAGCGGCAAGCGTTTTCATTCGAACAATGTTGTCATTACTCAATACGCATATGTAGTTTTGTCCACATCTAACTTTTCAATTATAATTTTTCATAATATAAAATATCAAAATTGAAATCAAACTATTACAAATAGTTTATATATTTATAAATAATAGCATTTGACTCTGATTTTGAGCTAGTTTAAGAAAATTTCGAACATATTGAAGAATATTTTTTATAATTACTACAGTATATTGAGACTGGCAACCCTTTTTCGTTTCTACCGGGGAAAACCCCAAATCGTTGGAAATTCTATGGTAAGCAGGCGGTGGAAGCGGTGTTGGTTAATCGTTTACATTGATCTGATTTAAATTTTGGTACAATAATGCGCGTAGTTACAGCAAATGAGATTAAATCAAACATAGAATTTATTATTTCAAATAAAATAAATTAAATGCTGTTACAAAGACATATTAAAAAATGATTACTAAAATAAAGTATTTATTACACTTTTTATCTTTTGTCTTACATTTTATAAACTTATAGTAATTATAAAAAACTTAAAATTGTTAGTCAAATTTGCAATTATTACCCACAGTGTAACTTCCCACATATGCGTGCGCTCTCATGGAGTGCTAAAATAATTGCCCTCATTTCCCTCTTCATGCTTCCCTCGCTGATCCCCTCATCTARCCCTCAAATTGTGCACGCGTCCCCGAACGGTGTTATAAGTTAAAAAACTTACAACTTTTAAATTGATAATTTGTATATTGTGAATAACTTTCTCCATTTCTTCCAAAATTCGTTTTCAGTCCTCGATCGCCAAAGTATTCGGATTCGTTCCCTGAGGGTGTTTTCTTGTGATGACGAAAAATATATCTCAACATTCTAAATTCTATTAAATTTGGTTTTGTACTCACAAAACCCGAATATATTTAACTGTATGAGTCCTGACTTAAACTCCAAACAGAAAATGTGTACGCTTCTATAGCTGTTATAGACGTTTATTCCGCACTTCSGGTTGACTCAATACTAATATGTAAGAAATATTAATGATATTCAAAAAATCTCCTGCCTTATAGCAGAGCATCTTATTGTCAAAAATATGTGGAATTAGGACAGTACTTTCTTTAGTCCCTATATACCTAATATACAAGTATATGTATCTTTTAAGAACGCGAAAAGACAACCGCTTATTACGATGTACTGTGACATTGTATTTATTTTGAAAATTCTTTATTTATTCTTCGAAATCAATTTCATCCCCTTCAAAGTAATCCCCTCCCGATGCAATGCACTTATGCCAACGGATTTTCCAATCTTCGAAACACTGGTTGTAGTCACTTTCCGGGATGGCCTTCAGTTCCGTCTTTGGTGCGGCTTGAATCTCCTCTATCGTATAAAAACGGTGTCCCCGGAGCGGTCTTTTGAGCTTGGTGAACAGCCAGAAGTCGCACGGCGCCAGATCTAGTGAATACGGTGGTTGCGGAACGATATGGGTTGAGTTTTTTGCGAAATGATTACGAATTACGAGGGCAGTATGGGATAGTGCATTCTCGTGGTGTAAAAACCAAGAATTGTCTTTCCACAATTCCGGTTTTTTAGGCGGATAGCGTTACGCAAACGACGCTTAACGTTCCAAAAATATTCCTTGTTCCACGATAATCGAAGAAAACCGTCAACATGACCTTGATTTTTGAGCGACTTTGCCGCGATTTTTTTGGTCTCGGCTCTCTTTTGGCACGATATTCATTCGATTGATCGGTCGTAAGCATAGATCCAAGTCTCAGAGCCAGTTATGATGCGTTTCATGACCCCCTGGTAGTCGGAAAGCATCGTTTCACACTTCAACGCCACGCATTTTTTCCAAAAAATTCAATATTTTCGGTAACAGTCCAGATTTGACGCGCTTGAGGCCCAAAACAAAAAATGGTATTGGCTGCGCCTTTCGATATGCCAACTTCATCAGCAAGGTCTCTAATGGTTAATCGATGGTTTTTCAACACCCAATCTTTGATTTGTTGAACGTGAGCTTCGTCGGTTGAGGTTGATGGTCGCCCTGGACGCTCTTCGTCTTCGATACATTCACGGCCGGCTTGGAACTTACTATACCACTTGTAAACATTTTTCTTTAGACATAGCCTCATCACTTTATGGTCCTTTGAGCGTTGGCCCCGGCGAATATCGCATTCGATGGAACGATGAGCTGTGCGAGATATACGACGACATTGACATAGTTCAGCGAATTAAAAGACAGCGGCTACGCGGAAGCAGAGGAAGAGGAAGATCTCCACTCTGTTGGAAGGACCAAGTGGAGAAGGACCTGGCTTCACTTGGAATATCTAATTGGCGCCACGTAGCGAAAAGAAGAAACGACACGGTTGTTAATTCGGCTATAATCGCGTAAGCGCTGACTACGCCAATCAAGAAGAAGAAGAAGCCTCATCACCAAAGGCTTTCTGCACCATCCTCAACGTATCCGCAGCAGAAAATTTATTCCGTAAACAAAATTTAATGCAAATTCTTTGCTCAACAAATTTCGACATCGCAAAAAACGAAAAACTCACCTTTAGCAGCTCACAAAACGACACGTATCTCAAACACTAATGAATATTTTGACACAAATGTGACTGACAGTACTACCAGCCAAAAAAAAAAAATAATTCTGCAAATCCTTCTACGCGCGCAGTTTAAATTCAAATGTCCCCTTATGTTTTGGGCACAGTAACCGTTCGAAGAGATCGTGGGAAATGATTATAAATAATATGTTTTAGGATATAAATAAATATTTGTTCACAGGCAAAAATACTGAGATAGGAAAATGTAATGCGCATAAAGGTGAGCGTGATTGGGGTATAACTCTCGGCGGCAAACAAGCAAATGTAAAAGTAAGTATGTACAAAAATTTCGAATATTATATTTTGTGGTCCTTTCATTTTGTGGACTCAAGATGTAATTCGAAATTGTAGGATGAACTTTCCCACTTAGAAACATATGATCTGTCTTAAGTGGATTGAAAATATATTTCTTAGAATGTAAGATTAATGTTTGTATCTAAGCTTAAGCAAAAAATTGTATATAAGAAGACAAAATAAAGAAAACGAGGCAGTTGCTCAGGAGAATATCGCGTGAATATTAATTGGCGGTCCTGCCAGGAGTTGAAATAAACTCTGGTGAACCAAAACCCGTTAAAAACTTCTGTGGTAACCATTTAGGTACAAAAAGAAGCAAAAGCAATACGAAGGAAATTTACGTAAAATTATAAATTTAAAATCACGGGGTAGAAAGAGCAGAGTAAAAATAAATATAAACCTCTCCTCTCCTCAGATTAGAAAAAGAATAAAGACAAAAGCCAATGAAAAAACTGATTAATTGAAGAACTTTCAAATTTCTTAAGCAAAGCAAATAATATAAACAAAATATATAAAAGTAAAAATTTTAGAAAAGTATAAAACAAACAAAAAACATTAATAGATAAAGAAAGTTTTTTTACAGAAATCCTAAGGCAAACAGACAGAACTCAATATACCTCAATACAAATCGCTAATATTAGTGTAAAAACTTTATAAGCATATATAGCAGTAAAGCCAACAACAACACCAGTAGAAGCAGAAAAAGCAACGGCAGCAATAGCAGTAGTAAACTTCAAAGGCAACAACTTCATAAGCAGCAACAACAACAACACCTTCAACAGTAGCATTAAAAGCAGCAAAAACAACGAAATAGTTGGAAGTAGCTCCTATATTCATTAATTGCATGGGTGATAATTAATCTAGTATTATATTTTATAATCATGCCCTCACCACTTTCCGTTTAAGAAAATAGAAAACAAGATATATTCTTATCTCAAGAAGATACATTGTATTAGTACATCAAATATATACAAAAAAAGAAATACAAAAATTTTATAGTGGACAAAATAATTTTAAAATTTTCAAAAACGGCACTCTGAGTACGAAACTCAAGAAATTAATGATTCTATAACATGTAACGAAAATTTATATATACCAAATGTATTCCAATCAACCAGAACCCATGGAAGTGGATCAATTAATCCAATTAATAAATAAACTAAATCATGTACAAAGAAACCAACAGTGGAAGTAACAGGTGTAATTGACAGACCAATAATCAACCAACAAATATACCAAAAGGGTCAATTGAAAGTGCACAAATAAGCACACAACCTCAGCCAAAAATTCAAAGCTTCGATATTATTGTTTATGGTGAACCCCGAATTGCCGTATGTTATTAAAACCGATACTAAAACTGGACAAATATTTAGAATTCTCATAGATACGGGGGCAACCAGCTCATATATACGGTCTGGATTTTATAATAATAAAAACATTTTAGTAATTAAGAAGAGGGCTACAACCATTCATGAATCGATCATAATAAAACATTAATATCAATCTGTTGGGTATACAGGTACTTGATTGCAATTAATTTGCTATATATAGTCTTTTAATTGATTTATGGGGAAAATAAAACTGATAAAATAAGTTTTCTCATTGATTTAATTATACTAAACTCCTAGGGACTCAAAAAAACTTGAGGCAACCGTCAAAGATAATACTAGCAAAATAATTGAAAAATGTTTATCATGCAAAAATAAAATAAAAAATGATACTACGGATAGAAAAATAAWTGAAGAAAATGCTTACAATATTTTAAAAATAAATAATGTTGAAATTTCTAATGAACTTGCTGATATGTGAAAATATAATAATATTGAAACAAAAGATACCAACTTTCTGTTGCTAAGAGAGAATGGTATTAAAATAATAAATAAAGCTCATCAAAACGTGAACATGGATTTACATTTTAGAACAGATATTGTCGGGATGATCGACGTGTGTTTGCCGGTGTGCCAAATAAAATAAAAATTATTAGCAGTCTCCGACTATCACTCAGCGTGAACAGTTCCGTTTCTAACACAGTGCGTTTATTTTCAATTCTGTTTATCACCGCTATTCGTATTATAACACGTGCATTTGTTGTTTACTTAACTAAGCCGCGCTTAAAAAGTCAGTGACACAAATCAAAAATTTTCC
>NW_017534783.1:8770-28629 GCF_001853355.1 Bactrocera latifrons
AAAGGGATATCTACTGGAATATAAATAATGAGAGGCAAAAAAAATTGCTATCCGAGTGGAGCCGATATAACCATCACTACTCCTCAATCAATCCCAGTCGCACAAAACCCTGCTTCTCTCCGACCATGCCGACAAACTACATAACTCCATATACCCGTCTCCGGCTTGGCCACACGATTATTACAACCTCTCATTTACTTCAAGGCAAAAAAAATTGCTATCGTGTAATATATGTACATATATGTATGTTAGTATATACAATTGTGTGGGTTTATATAATGATTTGGGTTATTTGGAGTATAAATACAATTATTATACAACTTAAGGGATAATTTTCAAATATAATATAAATTTTAAATAAAACCTGATGTGGTTACTTATTCCCGCGTTGATCTTCAAAGGTTCTGCTGCTGTTGTTGTTGTTGCTGCTAACACTGCTGTTTTGTCGCCTATATGTCTGTCCGCTGTGATGATTCGTTTTATTTTTTTCTGTTTGTTGGGTACTTCGCTGTTATATTGGCGCTGTTGGGTGTTTTTTGCCTTGTCCTCTAATTCGTATTTAGACGAGTTGGGAGGACAATGCAGGGATGTGTTCATTAGGTATGAACATCCCGGCCGCCTTGCAGGGTTTTGGGTTTAAATCGCACAAGCACCGGTCAAAGTCCAACCGAGTGCGGTGTTTTGTGCGATCAYGGTGCTGTTATCGGGGTTGAATAATCCGGGTTTCATTAATCTTGGGTAGACGTCGGCTCCCAGTTCCAACATGATTTTGTCATTCTCCCAAAATGTAGGGCCGGCTAGGACTAAGTGGTCGAACTTCTTAGTAATTTCGCCACTTAAGTCACGATTATAGGGTCGGGTCGGTAATTCATGCGTCAAAAGGCAGTTAACTTCGACATGCCAGTCGGAATCAGTTATGTCGGCTTTGCATATACGATGCGAGTCGAGGTACGTTTTCGGTAACCTCAATCCCTGAACCAGTTCTGACGCTATTATAATCACCTTTCGGGTCGGGTTAATTATGGCTCGTATTTTATTCCATTTGCCATCGTGTTTAACTTTGATCATGACTGTTGGTATGAGGGTCGGCTTGGCCCGTAGCGTGAGTACATTTTTTTGTCTATGTAATTTTTCTTCTCTTTTTGGTGTTTTCTTTGGCTCTTTGCAGAACAACCTGGGGTGCCCATGTAGGGTTGAAAGGTGTTCCCCATTGCACGTGGAACATCGTTTTTTACTTGTGCACTTTTGGGTGGAATGCGATCTGGCCAAGCAATTGGCGTAGTACTTATACTTAATGACTGCGTCAAACTTTTCATTGATGTTCATTTGAGTGCATTTTGACCATGTTACCAGTCTGTGATTTTTTTTACACAGTCCACAGGCGACGTGTTTGTGTGTTCGTTTTGATGAACGGCTGATAGTACGCCGGGCCGTGCGATGGGTATTTCCTCGCTCCTCTCGAATGGGAGAAAGGGTCGCTTTAAAACGGTGAAGGCGTCTTGCCAGGGTTCCTTCGTCCGAGAGTGGGCTGATGCTACGGGTCACGCTGAGTGAACGCACAGTGAATGTGGGGCTGCTTTGGCGACTGGAAATTGGCTTCGTACTGCTGGGGCCATGTCACTATAAGAAAATAAGATTAATTATTTGGTAAAGTGACTTTTTTAGTTATTGGGCGGGTAATTATTCCCTGAGAGGTACGTATGTCAAGTACTCTTGCTTTATTGTCTGCACCGAGATACGTTTTTTCGATGCAACCAAGTCTCCACTCATTTGGGGGTAGTGTTTCTTGACGTACAACTACCATATCGTTGACGTCTATATTGCGCTGAGGGTATTTCCACTTGTATCTTTTGTGGAATTCTTTCAGATATTTTTCTTTCCATCTTTTGCAGAAGTGTTGATGGAGTATCTTCAGTTTCTGCCATCTTTGTGCGATGCTTAGATGTGCATCTTCTAAGTTGGGTTCTGCTGGGATAAATAAAGGGGTACCTATTAAGAAATGGCCTGGAGTTAAGGGTTCTAAATTTGTTGGGTCTTCACTCAATGGGCTTAAAGGGCGAGAATTCAAGCAATTTTCGATTCGGGTTAAAAGGGTAGCTAGTTCTTCGAAAGTGAATTTCTGGTTCTGAGACACCTTTTTCAAGTGACTCTTTAAACTTTTCACTCCCGCTTCTCAGAGTCCATTTGTGGAGCTCCTGGAGGATTAAAGTGCCAGTTGATGTTTTGGTGTGCTTCACTAGTCGTTAATTGAGTTTTCAATGACTTCATGAATTCTCGCCGATCTTTAATTAAAAGTTTAGACGCTCCAACGAAATTAGTACCATTGTCCGAATAGAGATCGGCGGGACACCCGCGCCTGGAAAAGAAACGTGCGAATGCGGCCATGAATGCGTTGGTGGTGAGATCACTAACTGGTTGCAAAACAAACAAATACACATACATAACCTTTTGTGATCAGACATGCTCTGCCGGTGTAATTTTTTATGTCGTAGGGACCAGCGAAATCGACTCCTGTTGCTGCGAATGGACGAGTTAAGGTGGTACGTTCTGCGGGTAATGCTGCCATAATCTGAGTGGTGTTGCGATGAATGGCAGATTTGATGAGGGTTTTTAGCTTCGATATCCAAAATTCTGAACGCATAAGTCGTAACACCAGCTGTTTGCCGCCATGAAGGGTTATTAGATGGGTAAATTGGGTGAGTAGTTTGGCTAATCGACTGCTATAGGGTAGTGTAATCAGATAACGCTCGTTGTATGATAATGCTGCTGAATTGCTCAACCGACCATTGACTCACATTATTCCTTTGGGATCAATTAAAGGGTTTAGGGTCAAAATTGTAGTTTTTTTGGGTAGGCTGGTTTTTTGGGTTAAGGCTTCATATTCTTCCTGGAAATACTTCTTTTGAGATAAAATAATTAGCTTCGTGTGGGTAGTGTTGAACTCTTCTGGAGTTATTTCCAACGTTGTGTATGCTGTTGTGATTTATTGGATGACGCATGCGAACAAAATCTGAACAAATATGTTACAATGGCTTTGGGTAAGGATGAAAATCTGTCCAGCATATCCTCTTGAGTTGTGCTCACGAAGGTCTTGATTGGTCGGAGTTCCAGTGTTGTATCGATTGATTTTTTSGTYWCTGGCCAGTGTATCGGGTCGAGTGTTAGCCATTGAGGTCCGTGCCACCAGAGGTCGTTGTTTACCACTTCCAGAGGTGTGCTTCCCCGAGTAGCTAGATCTGCCGGATTGTCTTGACTTTCGACGTGAGTCCAATTTTCGGTTCCAACCTTTTCTGCGATTGTGGCAATTTGGTGAGATACAAAGGTTGTCCATGTGCATGGGGGTTTGCTAAGCCATGAAAGAACAATTGTGGAGTCCGTCCAAAGGTGAATAAGGTATTGGGTTATACTTATTTGGGGTAGGGTCGCATCCACCAGATTCGCCAGAAGAACAGCTCCGGAAAGTTCTAGTCTTGGTAAAGATATAGTCTTTAATGGGGCCACACGACTCTTAGATACTAAAAGGGTTGTCCAGGTATTTGTGGTTGAAGAAACACTGATGTATAGGGCTGCTGCATAAGCTTTTTCAGATGCGTCAGAGAATCCATGAAAATTGATGGTCGCCGATGTCGAAAAGTGGGTCCATCGAGGAATTTCAATGAGATTTAAGGAATCGTAGTCCGTTATGAATATTTTCCATCGATGGAGCGTTAAGGGTTTTAGTGATTCATCCCAATCGGATTTGTCCAGCCATATCTGTTACATTATTATTTTTGCTGTGACTACAACGGGGCTGAGCCAACCAGCTGGGTCGAACAATGTTGCTATAATCGATAGTACTTCTCTTTTAGTATACGACGTTTTATCCTGAATAGGGTTGATGAGAAAAAATAACGCATCTTTTTTTGCATTCCATCTGATTCCTAGTGTTTTTGTGTTATTGGATTCTGGTAAACTGAGTGAGTTGATATCCAATAGGTGTTCTTGTGGGATTCCAGATAAAACTTTTGGGTCATTTGAGGTCCATTTGCGTAGAGCGAATCCTGCGGACTTCAAAGATGAAGACAGTTCATCTCGTACCATTATCGCTTTTGGTACGTCATCTGCTCCTGTAAGTACATCATCAACATACATTCCGTTTCGAAGTATCTCTGTTGCCAGTGGGTGGGTTCCTTGTACATCATCCGCTAATTTGAGGAGGGTTCGGATAGCTAAATATGGAGCACAGTTAATACCAAACGTAACAGTTTGTAATTCGAAATCTTCTATAGGGTCGTTAGGGGATTTCCTAAATAAGATTCTTTGAAACGGAATTTGTTTGCTTTCAACGAGTATTTGGCGATACATTTTTTGAATATCTGCGTTGAATACAATTCGAAACATTCGCCATTTTACTACTAGGATTACGAGGTCTACTTGTAGAATGGGTCCAGTATGTAGTACATCATTGAGGCTGTTCCTGGTCGAGGTGGGGCATGATGCATTAAATACCACTCGGAGTTGTTCGGTCGTTATGCGATCCGGTTTGATGACTGCGTGATGTGGCAGATAATACGTTTTCGCATTATCCGCAGGGTCGTATTCTATTTTGGTCATATGACCGAGTTCCAAATACTCGTTGATGGCCTTGTCGTATTCCGCTTTTATTTCGGGTCTTATCGACAATGATTTTTCATTTCTAAGAAATTGAGCTAGAGCTATGTGTCTTGAGTTACCCAATTCTAYGTTTTCTGGGGTTTTAAAGGGTAATGTTACCACATAGCGCCCATTTGAGTTTCTGTAGATTGTATTTTTATAAGTTTGCTCACAAACTATGTCTGAAGTTGAGGGTAGAGGCTTTCTTGGAACCTCTTCAACTTCCTAAAATTGTGTGAGCAACTTGTCTGGGATCATCTTATTGAAAAATGACATTATTGGGGGTGATGGGGGTCCGGATAGAATCCAACCGAATTCCGTTTCTTGGGCTAGAATGGTCCCTAGTACATTTCTCCGTACACCAYTGAGAATTATTTGTGGGTACAGGTCACTTCCGATCAATATGTCGACTGGTCTGGGTTTATAAAAGTGAGGGTCAGCTAAACTAAAACCGAAATCTGTATTAGTAATGATCGTACTAAGCGAGTGAGTGGGTAAATKATCGGTTAAAGTTTTTAAGATAAATGCGTRTGTTGTTATCTTAAACTCCTTTCTTGTCGGGGAGCGAAGGGTGAGTTCACAAATTTTGGTGGGTGTTGCCGAAACGGTGTTTTTCAATCCAGTCACATGTGCATTTTTCCTGAACGTGGGTATGTCCAATTTTCTCTGGAATTTCTCTGAAATAAAAGTGGCTTCTGACCCGGAGTCGACTAGTGCGCGAGCTGTGAATATTTGCCCTTTGTATAAAACTTGGACTATAGCAGTACCTAACAAAATCTGCTTCCCACTGAAGTTTTGTGAGTCTTGGGTTTTACTTTTAGTGGACTGTAAGAGGGTTGTGTAGGCTTGCGGATTTATATTGGTATGATGGGTTTGGGAGGTACTACTGATGTTTGGGTCAAGAGGCGGGTTTAAGGCTCTTTATCCTTGCGGGGGGGATTGGGAACGGGCTGGTGTATCCCTATGCAGAAGTGTGTTATATTTCTTTCTGCAGATTCTACAAGAATATTTGCTCTTGCAATCTCTGAAACTGTGAGATAATGCAAGGCAAATGAAGCAATAACCATTATTTTTTATTGTGGTTATTCGGGTCTCAACATTCATTTGTAAGAACTTTGGGCATTCTCGAATGGAATGTTGTGTTCTGCAAAGCTTACAACTTTCACTGTCTTGATTTTTTTTTTGAGAAGTTGTTGCCTCTAACTGGGTGTTCACTAGCGTGTGAAATATTCAGGGTAGAAGTTCCGGAAACATTAGCGTGAAATGTGCTGAATTTCCTRTCTTTTCCTTTTCTATAGGATCCACTGTCGGATTGGGTCACTGGAACGGGGTCAGTTAGATTTCCTACGGCTTCTAAAGATTTATATCGATGAGTGAGAAACGCGTCAAAGGTTTTCCAGAATGGTATTTCTGAGTTATCTTCTAGGGTGTCCTCGAATTGATGAAGTGGGTCTTGGGTAATTTCAATCCACATAAGAAAATTAAGATGGGGTCCCAGCTACTAGTGTCTATGTATACGTTGTGCAATTGTTTACGGTCCTCTGAAGGTGTTTAATCGCGCTTCTAATCTCTTGGGTTACTTGGGGTAGGTTGAATAAAATTTTCAATTGCGCGTTGACCTGAACTCGTTTGTTCTCGTATTGGGATACCAGGTCCCTCCATGCCATCAGGAAACCATCATTTGTCAAGGGTGCATTTTTAACAATTGCTCGTGCTTCTCCTCGGGTTTTTTGAATCAAATGGAACAGTCTTTCCACGTTGCTGATTTTGTGATTGTTACATATATAGCTGTAAACTCGGAATGAAGGCCAGGTTGCGAAATCTCCATAAAATATGTCCGTATCACAAGGGGGTAGGTGAATTGAGGGTCCTATGTCCCGCGATGTATATTCCTCTGAAACTCGTTCCTTTATTATTGGGGTTGGGGTCTWGAGATCATCAATAGCTTGATTAATGGATCCTAAACATTTCAAATAGAATTGATGACCTTTTTTAAATTTTTCTTTGATTTTTGCAAAATCAATAGTTTCACCGGTTTTTTGTGGGGTTCTACATCGTACGACTTGTTTGCCTTGTCGTATATCGCGTTGAGTTCAACCCTTTTTATTTCCAGGGTATAAATGGACTCTTCTTCGGGTTGGGTATCGTAATGTTCCTCAATGTATTCGAGCAAATCGGAAATACAAAACTTACATTCTTCCATTATTATTAAAATTTCACGTMACCGGGTCTTAACAATTAATTAAATTGAAATAAAACAAATAATAAATGTGAAAAAATATTTCTTTATTTAAATTTGAATTTGAATACGTTAATAAGCAACGAATTTATTTATTTTTTTTTTTTTTGTTTGATGTGTATATTTTGTGCCCCAAAATATAATGAGTGAAATTCCGACGAACGAAAAATTTGCTAGTGGGTCTTTGAAATTTTTCCTATCGGGCCTGTTTTTTGCTTGCTCACACTGCACTAGCAGTCAACGTTAGTTTGTTGTTAGTTGAGCGGGTAATACAATAAAACATATATACAGCAGCGCTGCTTGGCTCTCAAAAATTATGTGCGTATGTATGTAAATGAACGGGTAAAGTGCAAAGCGGAATATGGCAATAACAAATTTTGCAAATACTTTGTGCTTAATACCGGTTAAGCAAAAGATTTACTTTGAATATAATATTAATTTTGTTCTTGTTTCACTATGCCGTTTTATTTCGATTTGCACTAACAAATTGATATTTTTATATTTTAAATAAATTTGGGTTTGGGTACTTAAAATTTTTTCCACGTGTGAGTTTGTTGATAATTGATGAGTTTTGTGTAAATCCAAAGTGGTTGATTGGGTGGGTGAAAATATATGTACAAGTCTGATTATCCAAACGATGATTATTTGAGTGGGTTTTATTTTAATAGGCAGACGATCCGGCTCGAAGGACCAAAATGTCGGGGTGATGGACGTGTGTTTGCCGGTGTGCCAAATAAAATAAAAATTATTAGAATTTTGGGTAACAATTCAAATGTATGTATATTTGAGTACGTGTAATATATGTATATGTATGTTAGTATATACAATTGTGTGGATTTATATAATGATTTGGGTTATTTGGAGTATAAATACAATTATTATAGAACTTAAGGGATAATTTTCAAATATAATATAAATTTTAAATAAAACCTGATGTGGTTACTTATTCCCGCGTTGATCTTCAAAGGTTCTGCTGATGTTGTTGTTGTTGCTGCTAATACTGCTGATGCCGTTATGTCTGTCCGCTGTGATGATTCGTTTTATTGTGTCTTTCTGTTTGTTGGGTACTTCACTGTTATATTGGCGCTGTTGGGTGTTTTTGCCTTGTCCTCTAATTCGTATTTAGACGAGTTAGGAGGACAATGCAGGGATATGTTCATTTGGTATGAACAGATATTAAAGCAGAAAATAGAACTGAGGATGACAAAGCTATATGGTCCTTAATCTATATCTGCAAACAATTTTGTTAATAAGGAAATCGAAAGTTTAAAAGGGATTATACGAAATTGTAAAGCCTGTATAATTATGTAATTAGTATATAAGTTATTTTATTCCGACGGTTGCTTGTTCGAAATTAGGTTATTTCGGACAGTTGCCTTTTCGAGTTACCACTTATATAAATTATTTTAAATTTCTATTCTTTTTACGGTAGCGACGGTGTTGTCGACAACCTGAAATTTTTTTGAAATAAACTTAACACTTTGAGTTTCCTTCTAAAACTGTGTTATTTGATGATTTGTAAGCTTACAGCTAGCCTACCTTTCTTACCGTAGTTGCTGCCGTTGGCGTCGGTCTTTAACTGCTTCCATAAGCACTTCCCACGCTCATGTACCATGCTCATGCATTGCACTGATCATCGAATTACAACAGCTGACCAAACATTTAATTTGATCGCGCATGAAGTGACGATGCAGACTGCAAGCRTTGCAATTTTTGACAGCATGGGAACTGAAGTACGCTAACTACTGTTAACTACTCCCTCCTTCAAAACGTCGTCCTCGGCCATACCCAACCTTTCCAACACTTGACGCACCGCCTTAGAACTTTCCTTTCGCCGCCTATGCTTTTGTAAGATGATTGATCCAGCGAGGACTATGGCGATTGTGGCACAAATTACTGCGGCTACTAGTGGTGTAACAATCGTTCGTATACGTAATTCAGTGATGTACAGCAAGTTTGCTTCACTTAGCTTGTGGAGAAATGGTAGGCATAGTAGGGTATGATGAGAGGTTATGTTGATTCGTGCTGAGGCAGACTGTTGTAGAAGTCTCTTCGGGTATCAGGGCATTTYTGGGCCATTATCTATGCTAGCCTTGACTATTGCATCGTTTATCAAAATTATACCATCGTCGACGTCAACAATGGGGGATAAGTCGCTGGGCTTGGTGGCACAGTGAGGTACAGCGCCGGAGTGTAGGCTTTATGTGCAAGTTTCAGTTTCGGCCTATTTACAGAACAGGATACAACAGCAGTACTGTTGCCTCTGCAGTCAGCTATAATGTTGTCCGATAAATGCAGTATTCGGCCAGCATGCGATATAGGAAAATAGTAATCTTCTTACATAATAAGTTAGGTCTAGGAAAACCGATAATAAAGCTTACAATTTCCTTACTTTCTAAAACCTTAACTCTAGTTATGTCAAATAATTTTCTTATTGTAACTCCTGTGAAACTGTTCTTCATAACCGCCTCCAAATCATCTGGATCGATAATAGCAGGGTTTATTATATTAAATTTAGAAAGTGTTATTGCAATTATTAAATTTTTAATCTCTAGTGTTAAAATTCTGTTTCTAACCAAAAGTTTTCCATAGAGGTGCGATGAATCTATTTTTGTATGATTGCATTAGCTCTTRCTCCGTTATTCTTGTTTGTAGTAAGTCATTGAAGTCAGGCGTGCCGGCTATTACCTTCAGGGCGGAGCCCAAAAAGTTTAGGCTTCGAGCATGCCTAAGGTGTACTCCGCGGTTAAGTTTGATATATTATATGCCTTATGTATCTCGTCTCGTTCCAAATTACTGCAGTATCGTCTAGGATCGGTATGTAGACCGCGTGCGAGTAGTCCGTTAATTTGGAAGCTGTCAGCGCGACCCAAGTCAAAAGTGCGAAGATAAGAATTAAAACAAAAATATGTACAAAATTTATTATGTCGAGAGTTTCACTTCAGGTTGTCCTTGTGGACCACCCTCCCTGCAATAAAAACGGCTGTTCCTAGATCAGCGTCTATCCTTTCCTCGACGAATAGTGGAGTGACCTTGTCGCCTAGTCTGTTCTTGGACCTTACCATTTTGAACTTTTCTCCAACTTCGAAGATTCTATTTTGGCGGTACGCATTACTCCGCTCCAGCTGTTCTTGTTGGCTTTCTCTAGTCTGGCAGCAATATCCCGGAAAATGTGTAAGCTGGCATGGATAACCTCAATCGGCTTCATGCCCGTCACTGAATGGAACGTCCTATTATATTCCACGACGGCCTGAAGAAAGAGTTCAAGTACGTCTTGTATCTGTCTTTGCAGTCTCTTGAACTCACCTTGTGGTTGACTATTGTTAAAGGGATGTGCTATAGGTAAGATTGAGTTATGCGTAATTTGGATGTTGTAGTTTGGAAAGTTAGTGCTCTGACGGAACCTTGAGGATGGATCGACTTCCATTTTCTCAACTTGGCCGCGCTTTGGAGGGCGATTTCCTTGCTCCCTGGTATAATAAGATTTTTTTCCACGTCCTGTACTGAAACTGGTTTGTAAGCTGCTCTACCTTTCAAAGTTTCAAAGTCTTTCCTTTGTACTTGTAGTGCAGCGCTGCGGCCGCATTGATAATACCCTGCATTTGTTGTTCATTCATGTCTTGTTCGCGTTTGCTTGTCAAAAGTTGGCTGTCAAGTCTATCCAATAGTTCACTAGTTTCAAGTTTGCTCATGCGAGGTAGTTAAGATGGCACGAACGGTTAGCGGACAAAAAAAGACCAAAAATGGGAAACAGGAGTTCAAAGTACAACCCTGTTTATTACATCCACACTAACCACTAATTGTCAAATTAYCACTAATATAATTATAAACAAAAGTCGGAGAGAAAAAAGTTTCACTTACATAATTTATCGGTGGGGTGTTGATTCCTCTGCCTCCAGTTGATGGTGGTAGTGGTAGTGGTGGTCCTTTCTCCGTGGGTTTCTTGGGTTGGGGGCCAGTTATTATATTCTGACAGTTGTGTAAATGAATGTTAGAAACGTCAACAAGAAAAAGAGTAGTCAGCAAACGTCGACCGACGCTGTGACACGTACACCACAAAATAACATAATATTTGCCGTTTCTTAAAATTCAATTTCTAGAATAACATGAAATATGTATTTATTTTAATTTAACAAACACACACACAAATAAACATTGTTATTGAATATACTTACTATTGAAACATCCTGACAAGCGCGTTCTTTTATTTAATGTGCAGCACGATACGATATGTTAAGAGCAAGTATTTCTTTAACAGCTGCCTGTTCGAAGTWATCTTATTTCGGACAGTTGCCTGTTCGAGTTACCACTTATATAAATTATTTTAAATATCTATTTCTTCTTTTTACGGTAGACGACAACAGCGTCGCTGTGAAACCTGAAGTTTCTTTGAAATGAACTTAACACTATGAGTTTCATTTATTCTTTTACGATACAGACTGCAAGCMCTGCAATTTTTGGTAGCATGGGAACTGCAGTACGTTAACTACTGTTAACTTATATATAATTATATATGACAAACCTATATGGTCCAAATAATACCCTTAATCTATATCTGCAAATAATTCTGTTAATAAGGAAATCGAAAGTTTACAAGGAAAAGGTTATACGACACAAAAGCCCGTATAACTCTCCCGTTTGGTTCGTTACAAAAAAAGGAATAAATGAAGATGGTAGTCCGGAATTGAGAAGGGCATTGACTTTAAAAAAATAAATGAAAAAAAAAACCGACAGGTACCCAATCCCGTTGTGTTACTTTTTAATTTGGGAGAATCAAAATACTTTTCCACAATAGATTTGGCGACTGGATTTCATCAGATTTTCATGGAAGAAAACGACATAGAAAAAAGCAGCATTCGATGTAAATAAAGTAAAATATAAATACTTAAGAATGCCATTTGGACTTAAAAATGCTTCAWGCATGTTAAATGCATAGGCAAATTTTGTCACGTTTACGTTGACGACATAAAAGTAAATTCAAAAACTCTAAAAGAACATATATATTATTGGAAATATATAGTACAAATCCTCGAAGAAGCCCATATGAAAATATCTATAGAAAAATCAAGATTTATCAATAACATTTATTTCAAAGGCACTAAACTCTCCCGTACAAAATTACACAACAAACGGAAAAGAATTATTCGCCATAGTTTGGGCATTAAAGACATTACGCCATTATCTTTATGCAGTAAAAAAGTTAGAAATCCAAACAGATCATCATACATTATCATTTGCAATGTCCGAAAAAAATTCGAATGTTAAAATAAAAAGATGGAGAGCTTGTATTGAGGAGTTTTCTCCAAAAATAGTTTATAAACCAGGAACAACAAATGTAGTTGTTGACGCATTATCAAGACAAGTATTAAATAATTGAATTAGTTCATGCGAGTCGAGTGACTCAAGTGATTAACTAATAGAAACCCAACATTCCGCAGAAAGTAGCATGAGTACAAAATTCATGAAACAAAAAAAGCTTTATAACATTTTAAGCAACAGGCAATAATCGATAATGGAGCAAGAAATACTGTCTTAGAGACTATTTCTTCTTTTAATAATAAACGTTTTTTAATTGAATATAACAGACCAGAAAATATAATTGGTACTTCAAAAGAATATGTGAATCCAAAAGTAGTTACAGGAATATTTTGTACACCTGAAGTGATATATGCAATAAAAAACATGTTGAAGAAGAAATTTCCCACGATAAAATTTCTATATACTAAACTATTCCGTAATGATATATACAATAAAGATCAGGGATCGATAATTGAACAAACACACAATAGATCGCATAGAAATTATAGGGGAAATTTGGCACAAATTGGGCAGCAATATTATTTTCCTTTAATGATAAAACAATTTAAAGAGTATGCACAAAATTGTAGCATAAATATGAAAGACATCCGAAACTAGTTCCAATAGGGGAAGCACCAATACAAAAAAAAAAAGTGGGAGAACAACTGCATATAGATATTTTTTTCGCACAAAAGCTTAATCTTCTTACATATATAGATTCTTAATCCAAATTTCTAGTTGTGAAGCATATAGAGGATAAATCAAATTTAGAATAAAAAGTTTTGGAACTGTTACAAGCATTTCCCAATGTTAAAAGTATAGTTATTGATAACGAATTAGGCTTAAGTACCATACAGTTCAAGTCTTTAATGGAAAGGATAAATGAACAAATTTATTATTGTACACCACGTCACAGTACAAGTAATGGCCAAATAGAAAGAGTTCATTCAACACTGATTGAAATTTCTAGATGTTTAAAGTAAAAACAAAGCTTAATTAGTAATTTTGAATAAATTATGAGAGCAGTTTAACAGTATAATAAAACAATTTACTCTGTAACAAGTAAACAACCTTGCAACAATTTATTTAATAAAGAACCGCACGAAAATGTGAAAAATGTGTTGCAAAATGCACAAGAGAAAATGCTAGAGCATCATAACAAGAAAAGGCTTCAAAAAAGTTATCAAACAGGAGATGTCATATATGAAAAAATATATTCATTAAGATAATATCAAATCTTAAATCCTTTACCTTCAACACACAAGAAAAATATATTTTTTTGTCTAAATGATGTTACATGTAAAAGGATTTCCATCAAAAAATAATTCGAAGATAATATAAAATGTATGGAATATATATTGAAGAGTCAATTTAAAATAAATTGTAAATATAAATTAAGATTTGAAAATGGTACTGTTCAAATTGATAAATTAATCGATAGGCTCAAGTAGTATTTCTTTTTGAATCGGGTCGCTTCAATTCAGTGGGACGGGGAATTAATACCATCCGTGATATATAATATGAACATATCTATTATTTGTCACATATATGTAACATGACACTTACGACCCATACGGTCCGTCTTAACTTGTACTTTAACAATACGGTCCGTTTTAAGTGGACTGAAGATGTTTTTCGTAGATTGTAAGATGAACCTTTCCACTTACTTGTATAACATAAGGTCTATCGTAAATGGATTGAGAGATTCTTAGAATGYAAGATTAATGTTTGTGTCTTGGCTTAAGCAAAATATTGTATATAAGAAGACAAAATAAAGAAAACGAGGATTTGTTCATTAAAATCTCGCGTGAATATTAATTTGAATGTATTTTTGTGTATTGGAATAGAAAACCCGCGCATATAAATTCAAAAATTTAAGATGTCGTGCTTTTAAACTTATTAAAAAAAACTGGTTTAGTTGCTGACTATTCAAAACTGTTCTAYGGGTTCGTCAACTCCAAACGCAGGATTTTTAATTTTCCGTCCGTTATGAAATATAAGTCTAGCATATATACCAACCCCTAACAAAACTATTTAATTCATCCCCAATGTAAAGCTTATTTCCATCCATATAGAAAAAGTCATTTATAATTCCTTTACATAAGAGTGGATTTAGGTCATCTATTGAAAACTATAGGGGAATAGCAAAGTTGTCTGCAATAACAAAACTTTTTGAAGCAATTATAACAGACGACATAGCCTTCCGGATATCTCCATTAATTTCTTGTTCTCAGCACGGTTTTCGTAAAGGGAAATCTACAAGAACTAATTTGCTTCAATTTGTAACACATGTATCAATGGACTTTAGGGAGAATAAGAATAGTGATGTTATATACACAGATTTTAGTAAAGTTTTTGATAAAGTAAACCATTCAATTCTTTTGAATAAACTTGATCNCTTTAGGGAGAATAAGAATAGTGATGTTATATACACAGATTTTAGTAAAGTTTTTGATAAAGTAAACCATTCAATTCTTTTGAATAAACTTGATCTTCTTGGTTTTCAACCAATATTTCTAAAATGGGTTGCTTCTTATCTTAGTAATAGAATTCAACAAGTCATATTTAACGATACTCTTTCTGCCATAATCAATGTTCCTTTAAGCATTCTTCAAGGTGGCTATCTTAGTCCAATTCTTAATGACATATCATCTGTTGTTAAGTTTTCAAAAGATTTATTATATGCTGACGATGTAAAACTTTTTAAATCATTCACTTCAAATAGCGAAAGATGTCAGTTGCAAACAGACTTAAACAACCTAGTTTCTTGGTGTGTTAGAAATGATATGCCATTGAATCTTAAAAAAATGTAAAACAATGTGCTTTTCACGTAGATCTGTAGACCCTACTTCATACGTAATGCAAAACTTTAGGTTGGAGCAAGTAAGCAGTTTTGTTGACTTGGGACTCCATACTCAATTTTAATCTTYACACATCTTTCATGGTTTTCAAAGCTAAAGGTGCTCTTAGTTTTGGTAAAAGTTGGTCTATTTAGAGATCCGCTTACACAGAAACATTTTTTACATCTTTGGTGAGGCCTATATTAGAGTATGCTTACGTTTTATGGAACTCTTGTTATCAAGTTCATTCTTTACTTTTTGCCTTAAATCATTTGCATTGGGATTCCAATTTAAATCTTCCCCCTTACACTAACCGTTTAAAGCTTATAAATCTCCCTACACTCGCTAGTCGTAGGGAAATGCTTGGTATAATATTTCTYGWAAAACTCATCATTGGGTCAGTCTGTAGCCCATCTCTCTTGTCTGATATTAAGTTTAACATTACCGCTCGCTCTACCAGGCAGTTTCGACCTTTACTTTTAAAATTTTCTAGAACAAATTTCGAGTTAAACGAACCATTCCGCCGTATATGTCACGATTTCAATTCTCATTCCAGCACATTTGATCTAACAGATTCACTCTTTACCATTAAAAAAATTGTTTTATCTACTCTTAACAGGTAACATTTTTGAAAATTATAAACTTTAATCTAATTCTTAGTTTTGAGTATTGAAATTTTTGTTTCTGTAGCTGAGCAGCTTAAGATCGCAACGCTTACAACTCCCTTGCCTATTATGACTCGGCTAATTCCGCTCGTTCGCGGATTGCGCCCCTCGCGTCGGTTGGGCGGAAGGAGGGTAATCGTTGGGTATTATTATTATTATTTCTCTTGTAATATATTGTTCTATCGCTCAGATAATTCTAAATAGATTCCTAATTTTCCTTTTGTTATATATTTTTAAAATATTTCACTSAATCTATCGAAATCATACTCTGAAATATAAATAATTCTTTTTCCATGTATTTGTTTTAGTTTTTCTGTCTTGTTGCTTGTCAAAATAATKATATGTCTTTCCCTCCATATTTTGAATGTAAATATTTAATTAGTTGATGATCTGTTACGATCTTAAATTTTCTACCGCGTAGATATAGTCTAAAGTAGTTTACGCTCCAAATAATTGCTAGAGATTCTTTATCAGTTGCTGAATATATAATCAAGATTACTTAAGGTTTTTTAAGCATAACATATACCCAATATCCTTCTTGAGATATAAATGCTCCTATTACATAATTTAATACATCTGTAGTTAATTTAAATACTTTTTCAAAATTTGAATACCGTTAAATTGGATGCGAGCTTATTAATCGTTTAAGAATGCTTATATATATGAAGGATCTTTTATATTAATTCTTCTCCTCCTTTTTTTAGATATTTTGTAATTGGTTGTACTACCTTTGCATAGTCCTCAACAAATTTTCTATAATAACCTGTTATAACTAAAAAGCTTTTAATCTGATTTTTTTCGTTTTTGGTAATTCTAATTATTCTATCGCGATCCATAGTTCCGCACGTATGTATGTCATCGCATCCTGAGGGTACTCGTTCATGTGCCTTGGGCTGCCATACGTTGATGGCAAAAAGAACGCCGATCGATATTAGCGCGACCACGAAAAGGATCGTAACAAATTTCAATCTGCAATTGAGGACTTTGTGTGAAAAACATATAACATTTTTGCTGAATAATTTTCAACATTTTTTTTTTTTTTTTTTTTTGAAAAGCCAGAATAAAAACAGCAAATGTCAAATTTGAATATTAAAGAAATATTTTGTATGAAAAAAAGTTACTTTTTGGAATTCTTTCGTGTGGCAAGCGATTTTTTTTATTTCTGAACCTTCCCCGATCCACAGCGAACAACCTCTGAAAATGTCATCAAGATTGGTTCAGTCGTTCTCGAGCCGTTACTAACAAACAAACATTCATTCGTTTGTATGGGAAAAAGAAAGGGCTGTTTTTATGTATTTTCCGGTAATTATTCGAATTTTTTTCGCTGTAGAAACCATCCTTTAGCGAACATTTAGAAAAAATAATTGGTCAAATTGGGCCCGGTGTTTTTGAGTTATGCGCTTAGCAACACATTTTGAGATTCATTTTTACATATAAGAAGAAGATATATACAAGGGTGTTGTGGAATCTGATAGTTGTAGGAATCAGAATTTGTTTGATATTCGAAACAGAATTTGCATCGGTTTTGGGTGACACGGAAACCAATTTTATTGGCTTTGCTATCAGAAACAAAGCAAGAAGATAGTCGCTAACAGATTTGAAATGTTAAGAAATCAAGTTATTTTATTATTACGAATTAATTTATCTTTATTTCTATAGGGGAAAACATAAGTATTAAACCAGAAATGTCTTAATTATTGAGTTTTTGGAAAAAAATCGAATATTTAAAGATGTTGGATTTACAAAACGTAATTAACGTAATTTAACCCCAAATGCGTTTTTATTTATTCTATAAATATTATCTCTTGAAGTCTTTCTGGTAATATTTTTTTTGTGCTTTTGCTTATTGGTTGTACCTGCTCGTTGCTTTTTAGTCCAAGGAGTATCACCGAAAAGTTGCAAGTAGGAATATTTGACTTCGTAAAAATTTTATTTTTCGAATAATATTGCGGTGTGTTTGGAAACATGGAAWAAGTATATATTTTTTTGTTAAGAACAGTTGGGGTTTTTATAAGTAACTGTATGCCGAAATGTTAGTAACTATGAATTAAAAATACATACATATGTATATACATGTATGTATAAAAACTTCAATTGTAAATTGAAATTGGACTGGACTCACATTAATTTCTCTTTCTTATTGTTTGTTTAACATTTGCCGTTATTTCTGTGTGGAGCTGTCCTCCTCTCTGCTTTCCTACTGGATTTATCTCTCGTGCTTAATGTTGATTGTTTTTTTCTTTCACTTAATTTCGTTAGATCGCGCCCRCTTTTAGTTTTTTGTGAGCATTGTGTCGTTGTGATTCAATGCGTTTCCAGCCCGTTTGTTATAATTTCTTTGCATTGTTAATATTAGGTTGTCAAAAAAGTCTTGCGGTATTTTCGCTAGTTGGCACTGAGAACGAGTTTTAGTTGTTTAGTTACTTCTGTGACATTATATTTTATTATCTATCTTTTTCAAATTATGTTCTGCTTATATAACAACTAAAGTGATTACAATTTTCTTCATCTATTTCTTTGTTTTTTCTTTATTTTCTTATGAAATACAATATTTGTTAAATGTAATCTTATTTTCTATTGAATGCAAACAAACATGATTGTGTGGTTTACCCGATAATGTCTGCGTTATCATTACAGTCAAACATAAGGACCAAATCATGTTTGTATGCATTTGCTTATGTTCTTTATCTCTTCTTCTTCTCAATTGGCGTAGACACCGCTTACGCGATTATAGCCGAGTTAAAAACAGCGCGCCAGTCGTTCCTTCTTTCCGCTACATGGCGCCAATTGAATATTCCAAGCGTAGCCAGGTCCTTCTCCACCTGGTCCTTCCAACGGAGTGGAGGTCTTCCTCTTCCTCTGCTTAACCCGGCGGGTACAGCGCCGAATACTTTCAGAGCTGGAGTGTTTTCGTCCATTCGGACAACATGACCTAGCCAGCGTAGCCGCTGTCTTTTAATTCGCTGAACTATGTCAATGTCGCCACACATCTCGTATAGCTCATCGTTCCATCGAATGCGATACTCGCCGTGGCCTACTCGCAAAGGACCATAACTTTTCGCAGAGCTTTTCTCTCGAAAACTCGCAACGTCGACTCATCWGTTGTTGTCAKCGTCMAAGCCTCTGCACCATATAGSAGGACGGGWATTATGAGTGACTTATAGAGTTTGGTTTTTGTTTGTCGAGARAGGACTTTGCTTCTCAATTGCCTACTCCGTCCGAAGTAGCACCTGTTGGCAAGAGTTATCCTGCGTTGGATTTCCAGGCTGACATTRTTGSTGGTGTTTAYGCTGGTTCCAAGATAGACGAAMTTATCTACGACTTCAAAGTTATGACTGTCAACAGTGACGTGAGAGCCTAGTCGCGAGTGCGACGACTGTTTGCTTGATGACAGAAGATATTTCGTCATGCCCTTGTTCACTGCCAGACCCATTTTTGTTGCTGTCTTATTCATTCTGGAAAAAGCAGAACTAACGGTGCGGGTGTTGAGGCCGATGATATCAATATCATCGGCATACGCTAGCAGCTGTACWCTYTTATAGAAGATTGTACCTTCTCTATTTAGTTCTGCAGCTCTAATTATTTTCTCCAGAAGTAGGTTGAAGAAATCGCAGGATAAGGAGTCGCCTTGTCTGAAACCTCGTTTGGGGCTCGCAGAGGTCCTTCCAGATTCTGATAGAGCTTTTGGTGTTGCTCAACGCCAGTTTATATAGCCGTATTAGTTTTGCGGGGATACTAAATTGAGACATCGCGGCATAAAGGCAGCTCCTTTTCGTGCTATCGAAAGCAGCTCTAAAATCGACGAAGAGGTGGTAAGTGTCGATTCTCCTTTCACGGGTCTTTTCCAAGGTTTGGCGCATGGTGAATATCTGACCAGTTGTTGATTTTCCAGGTCTGAAGCCACACTGATAAGGTGCAATCAGTTTGTTGACGGTGGGCTTTAATCTTTCACACAATACGTTCGACAGATCCTTATRTGCAATATTGAGGAGGCTTATCTCACGGTAGTTGGCGCAGTTTGTGRGGTCTCCTTTTTTGTGGATTGGGCATAGCACATTTATGATGCATGCTCCTTATCAGTTCTTCGCCGCCGTGTTTGGATAGCTCGGCCGGTAATCCATCGGACCCGCCGCTTTGTTGTTCTTCAGGCGGGTGATTGCTATTCGAACTTCTTCCTGGTCGGGC
>NW_017534784.1:0-26078 GCF_001853355.1 Bactrocera latifrons
CGAATGTTGATGTGCGAGTATATAGCGAAAGTGTCGAACCAACTGTGTCTGCTTTCTCGTTTTCCATCCTTTTTRATGAGTTGTGTTAGTGTCATCAGCTGAGGTGAAGTGCGCTGTTGCATTAGGATGCGCCAGTTTTACCGGGTAGAGGGGGTGGWTGCTTAACTCATTTAAACAAGTTGATTAGAAAAAAACTTATTCCAAATTTTTATAAGCCATTTTATGATAACTTGTAAACATTTCATAGTCAGAGTTTCGTCACCAATATATTTTGGTATTTAATTATTATTTTTTAATTACTTAAAGTAGAAAATTAACATTTTTCGTTTATGAATTATAACTTAATATGAAAAGATGTTGAATAGTTCCTTAATTTCTTAAGTACAAAAGACTGTGAATTATAAATATTTTATGTTTATTTTTATGATATTCATAAGTACATAATATGTATATTTTAAGTTCAAAAGACTGAAAATAAAATGAATTAATACGAACTTTTTTTTTTCTCAACAATAATGACACATTATAACTTAAGACACTCGACTGATTATATTTTTGCAACAATAACGTCATTATGCAAAGGAAAGTTGGTTCTTATTCAGGAAATACCCATAAATGCAGACTTGGTGTTGATTTTCCTTTATGGAAATGTTAAATATATTATACTGAATTGGTTGTTTTGAAATTGTAGGATTTCCTGTTTTCCGTGTAAGGTTGGAGTCAGTTGAAAACTTTTAACGCGTTTTCTGGAAAATCGATTTTTTTGACTTATGCCGGTCTTGCAGCAAATGAGCGATATATATTCTTGATTAGAAGAACTTCCTATAACCGACCATAGTCATTTTATCCCCGAAATGGAGGATGGAATACTAAAGTTTTCCCATTGATCTATTAGTGGATATAAGGTTGATATACAGAAGTGTAAAATTCCTAATACATAGAAATATCGCATGCTTTAATTTGTGAATTTTTGGAATTAAAATGCGAGTTTTGAGACATTATACGCTATGACACTCCTATATTGGAATATATTTTTGATCTGAAGGGCTTCCCATATCCACCATGACCCATTTTGGCCAAATTTGAGTGTTTTATTTCATTCAACATTACGACGTTCTTGTTGATTTTACTTAGTCCTAAAAAAGTATTGCTTAACTGCTTTACCATCAAAAAGATCCTGCTAGTACACTTCCAGTTTGCTTCAGTTTCAACTCTCGAGGCTCTAGGAGGTTCCGGACCAAGCATTACAGCAGCTAGATGGTGACCACATTGAACTTTTGGAATAAAAATTTTGGCATCTCTTGAAGTTTTTGCATGGAGTTTATTTTTTCGCTTCTTAAAAACCTTTTTAGCAGTAATTTTTTTTTTTCATGGTCTTTGACCACGTGCCACTGACAAAGCCGCTTGCATCTGTTGTGCCTAATTTGACTCAAACATGTTTTCAGATAATTATCAGTTATCCGACGGTCAGCTTTATGCGGAGATCATTTTGACATACATAGATTTAGTCGATATATCCGTTTCCCTTAGTATAATTTGCATCCACGAACAGTTTTTATCGCTGAATATGTTCGAACATCGGTAAGATGACCACTTCTCTTTTTGTCATCAACTGTAGACGATTTGAAAAAACGTTCAGTAGTGTAGTAAACAAAAAATTTTTTGAGAAGCTCATTAATTTCACTTGCACTTTTTCCACACTTGTGTAAAGCAATCATCGTAATACGGTTTACTTTAGTTCTCTACTCCATAAGCGAACTGATTATTATACATTCATACATGTATGTACGAGTATACGGATATATGTACATACATAGGTAGAGTCAACATAGAAATTATAATATAAGTGTATTACAGCGCGAGGTGATTACTTTGAAGGAGATGAAATGGAACAAAATTCAGGTATCATTTTTGACAACGGCATTGCAAACTCAAATCAACAAATCAACTGAAACAACTCCATTTTTAATTGCTCAATTAATTTGATGAGTCACTCTCCCTACGGTGGTTGATTCGTTTAGAACGCATGTTTTGGAGTAACTCAATCAGTTGGAGTAACCCAATCAATGTGGTTCCACAATTGGTTCAAACGCATGTAATGTTTAGATCATAGCAAACATATCACCAAATAAAATTGTAATAATATCAGTGAGCAAGTTGTTTATAAAGTTAGAATATTATGATCATTTTTATTTATTTGTCCACGTAGTGTAAATTAGTTATACAAAATTTTGTGACGAAAATGATTTTTATAAAAAATAGAAAATTGTTTAAAAAATGTAATATTTAGGGTGTAATGGGATATAGTTATGCTCCTGGGTAAACAGTTACAGTCGTAGGGTTATACCAAATTCTTATTGGTGTAGTTAAATGTACACAAAACTTTATACTATTTGCCTAGCGAGGTTGTGCGCTGGGTTTGGGAACCGCCATGTAGAAACCACTCTTCTAATAACGAGTCGTTCCTCCTTTAGTCTCAATGACTACCTAAATTCTTGAAAGAGTGGAGTTGACTAGGACTTCATTGGATTTCCTTGTAACAAGACCATTCCAAGCCAGTGCGAATGATAACAGAAGACGAAAAGTGGGTAAAATCCGACAAAGAAAGATCATGGATTGACGCCTCGAAAGGTTATGCTTAGTGTTTGGTGGGATTGGAAATTAATCATTCACTATGGGCTGCTCCAACCTGGTCGAACGATTGATTCTACAATTTACTGTCAACAACTAAGTAGACTGAAGCACGCAATCGAAAAAACACGGCCAGAACTGATTAACAGAAASGGCTTCGTCTTCCGTAAGGACAACGCTGGACCACACACATCTTTGTTGACTCGGCAAAAGCTGGGAGAACTTGACTGGAAACTTTTGATGCATCCACCATATAGCTCTAACCCTACACCATCGGACAACCAAGATAGAACTCTCTCAATGGAGTAAAGTAGACTTTAAGAGAATCCTGTGAAAATTACTCGTTGTAGTTTTTCGCCAAGAAACCAGAAAAGTTTTACGCTGATGGAATAATGTCTCTAGCTTCAAAATGGCAAAAATGGTAAATATTTGGTTCATAAAAGTTCAATATGAATATAAAAAAATATAATGAGTTATTTTAATGAAATTGGGAGAGCGTGATATAATAACGACAGTTTATCTTTGTGCCTAAAATGGATAAATTTGAGCGAAAACTGACCTAGCGCCCTTATGACCATTACCAGAATTTTCGAACATCCAGCTGACTTTGCTTCATATGATTGGTGATTGGTGATCCGAATTTGTCGGCCAGTATATGAGTGGAGTATATGTATAAAGTAAGTCAAGAAGAAATTTCAAAATTTGTTCAACGTTTTTTTTTTATTTACTCCGAATTCCTAAAGTGTTGGATATCATCTAAATGGCAACAACTCTACTTCACGGCTTGTTTAATTTGAGGGAAATACCTTTTTTACTTAACATATTAGTTTGCAGATTACGCAATATACAATTTCAATAAACATCTTAAAGTGAAAGCTTAAGTTAGTTTTTTTTTTTTATAAATTGGTGACATCATCAGTTTACATAATCGGAATTGTTTAATGGGTCAGTTTTTTTCATAGAAATTTTTATTCAACAATAGAACTTTTTCCACAACATTGTATAAACAATTTGTCGACATCTATCGAGGAATGGCTAGGTGAATGAGATGTGTTTTTTTTACTGGCGAACACGATTGGTTCATCTGAAACACAAAAACTCCATTTTTTCTTAAAAAGTACATGAATGGTTATCGTGCCTACTAGAATCATGATCAAATGTTGATAAATAAAAAAGTAATTAACGTTTAATATTAACGTCTTTTTCCATGTTTTTTTACATACATTTTGTCATAACATTATCAATAAATTATAAAAAATATAAGGACTATAGCCAGGCGTTTTGTAAACATTTAAAAAAAAATTAAGCAAATCGATTGAGTAGTTAGACTGACATGATCTCCAGTTTAAAAAAGTGTGTCTTTGAGCATTTAAAGTTTGAGGTGTACACACCGAGCGCTCGGAACGTCGAGCGGTATTATTATTTCTGGGCCTTTTTCGAAACCTTCCAAGTTTACCCCACTGACTTTTCGAAAGGTAACATTGTGTTAGATTGTTATCTTAGAAAATTTCAATAAGCATTTTTATTTTATTACGTTTTTACTGTGCCATTATTAATTCAATTACATATTCTGAAGAGACAAACAATTTCATTAGAAACGAAAATAAAAATCTTAGACTGTTTAAGAAGTGGCGAAGGTTCAACATCTGTTGGCAAAGCTTTTTTTTTTAAAGGAAGGGACAATAAGAACAATTAAAAAATGAGAGTTCCATTCGACGGTCAGTGTTTAGTTCTAGGTCTGCACTTAGTTCGAAAACATCTTATAGTCGAAATTCTAGTTTGAAGAAATTGAAAAACATATGGTGTTATGAATTGAAAATATACATCACAAAAATTCGTATAGATGTTAAGATTATTGAAGAGAAAGCACTTAAAACATACAACCGATTTCAGGAGTTAGAACCATCAGTATCCCATCAGGGAACTAATAAAATTGCTTGCAATGCAAGTCATGGATGGCTGACTTGTTTTCTGAACACGGCACGCATTTTACAATGTAAAAATTCAAGAATTGGCATCAGCAGACGAAAATGCTGCAAAAAAATTATCCGGATGACCTCAAGAGGGTCAGATATACTCCAGATAAAATATTTAATGCCGACGAAACGGCATTGTTGTGGAAGCAAATGCCAAAAAGAACATTCATAGCAAAATCTCAAAAGACAGCTGGTGGCCTTAAAGCAGCCAAACATCGGGTGATCCTCTTGCTGTGCAGTAATGCATCTGGCGATAAAGTGTTTGAGCTACTCTTAATCAACAAATCCCTTATGCCAAGAACGATTTTTTTAAGGTTTTGGAACAGATGCCCAAACTTACATATGAATCGTGTATTTTTGTTTTTGATTTACACTGCTTTCATAGGAACGAAAAAAGATTTTACTATATATAAGATTTCTTAAATTCCGATCGTCTGGTTGACGTTTTACATCTTAGTTATTTCCCCTGGCTTTAATTCTTGCATTCTTTTTTATATGAAGCAAGTGATTTGGCATTACTAAGGCGATCACAGACTGCAGATGAACGCACATAAACTAATGCATCGCAGTGTGAACGTAATGATCGAAATAGATCGGCGACCAAATACGTTGTGCTCTGAAACGATGCGTGCTGTTTTTAATTACAACATTAAAAACTTCTCCCGAACCATTGTATTCATTAATTTTTGGGACATCTGAAACGTCGAAGCTTTTTTGAGTCATGTTCAACAATGCAATTTTAAATCACATCTTTTCCCTCCTTTCTCTCGACTTTCAAAAAGCATTTGATCGGATTGGAACTCCGGTAGTACTAAGGCAACTCGACAAGTGGAAGATCGGCACCAAAATGTACAATTTTATAAAATMATTTCTCTCAAACCGAAAATTAAGTGTACTTGTATCCAACACCGCTTTTCCATTTTTCCACTCGATAATGGCACCCCGCAGGACTCGCCCTTATCAGTCATCTTGTTCATTATAGCCTTCAATGAAATTAGCGACATCTTTAACAAATTCCCAAACATCGAACACCAAATATACGCAGACGACGTTTTGTTGTTTCCAAATCCAATGATCAAACAAATGTCATGAGGACCTTTTCCAAAATCCTACGCCTATTATCCCCATGGTCCCTCTCCTCAGGCCCCTCAATTTGTCCCATTAAAACCAAAATGCTCCAYATATGCAAAAAACGATCCTGCAATTCTCCTTCATTTACCTTCAATCGTATAAATATTGTATGTACAGATAATCTTAAGTTTCTCGGTATTGTATTCGATCCCAAATATTCCTTTCAACAGCACTGTAAATAAGTTAAGGAAAGACTCTATGTAAAGTTAAGCATTATTAAGTACTTATCAAGCAAACGCTCGCTGATTAGTTCGGCTCTGTTGATTGGCGTGACAAACGCCCTCATCTTATCAACSATYAACTACGGCATAGAAATCTATGGATTACACGCTAAACAAAACTTAAAGATGATCTCTGCTCCCTACCACGCCGCAGTGCGAAGATCCATACGCGCATTTCCAACGTCACCCATAAAACATATTCTGGTCGAATCGGGTTTGCCGGCTCTTCACGACAACAAGGAAGACAAAATATTCAGGCTCTATTCAAGGCTCACTCTAAACCCCAATCCTCTTGTCCGCAAAGACTTCCAATCTGCCGCCTCACGGGTGTCCACTCCTAAACAACCCTCTTCAATACACACCTGCTCCTTATTCGCAAATCAGGTTGAAATGCCGATCAAGCGGCACATTCCGCGGTACACTCATCACCCCCCCCTGGGCGGCCAGCAAAACATCCTTCATTAATGACCTAGCCTCCTTGCGGAAAGATACCACACCAAACACCGTTTATAAAGCCAAGTTTTCCGAAACAATCGCACATTATAAATCCAACGGCTGGCAATTGATTTTCACGGATGGATCGAAGGCCTCACACACCTCCTATGCTGTGGTAACGGAAAATCAAGTAGTTGTCGCGTACGGCCTCCTTTTTTCATTCTGCTCTATYTTCACCGCCGAAGCAACCGCTATATTCCACGCTGTTCAATACTCTGCCAAAACCAAAGGTAAACATATAATATGCACCGATAGTATGTCATGTTTCCAAGCTATAATAAACCACAACAAATTAGGCAGTATCATCAAATATATAAAAAACACACTTATTTCCCTTCCGCGCAAGATCAAAATCATGTGGATAGCTGGACACTCCAGCATAAAGGGCAACACACTTGCAGATACCATCGCCAAAGATATTTCCATCACACCAACAATCACATCCGAAGTCATCCTACCTAGCGCGACATATACCGAGTAATTCATAGTCAGAGGCAAACAAAGTTATTACGTGAATGGGCGGATTATAATCACCATTATTCGGACATTAACCCCAACCGAACAAAACCTGTATACACAACATCAATACCTACCAACCACATCACCCCCTACACGTCTCCGAATTGGGTACACCATAATTACCAACGCGCACTTATTACAGGGCATTAGATCCAACACCTACCCCTTCTGTCAAGCAACAGTCAGCGTGCAACACCTACTGGTATCCTGCCCAGAACTTGCTTCTCAAAGACTACATCATTTCGACAACAAGGACCCTCTCCTATTGTTAATGGACGCCACAGAAGAAAATATTAGCAAAATTTACAAATTTCTTAAGGGCACAGACCTACTCCGTCATATCTGACCCAACCAGCCAGCCGAAAGCCTCTGCTACTAGCGCTGCGTTTGGTTTAGTTTATGTAATAATTAATTATTATGTAAGCTTTGTATAAATAAATAAAAATAAAAATAAGTTTTTGGGACATCTGAAACGTCGAAGCTTTTTTGAGTCATGTTCAACAATGCAATTTTAAATCACATCTTTTAATGCTACAGAATTTGTATACTCTTGTAACCTTATGCTGTTGGCAGTGAAAAAGTTGTTGCAAAAATTTTTCAAGCTACGACCTTAACTGCTAGATCAAAAGGAGAAGTTTTTGATATCCCTATGATTCCAACGATTACAATTAAACATTAAAATAGCAAGCAATTTATAAAATATTTTTTTGTTTTTATATGTTATTTTGTTTATTTGTTATTATTATATTATGGTATAGTTGTTTTGTACAAGATTTGTTTCCAATCTAAACTTAATTATTTTGCGCTGAGTCATCCGGGAAAATTAAGTGATCCGTATATATCTAATACTACTTAATTTCGGGTACTAAAAATTATTGACCACTATCGCATACTTATGTGAATTCATTATTCCATCAACAAGGTGTAGAGATCCCAAAACATGGTATGAAAATCAGCCCCAAATCGTCCAATTCTTGCCATTTGCCGAAAAAATACTTCATCATCTTATGCCAATATGCGATAAATCTTAGCGTAGGCTAAGATTATATTAAAATCATTCCCAATTGAGATATACATATGTGACATAAACTCAACCGAAAATTTAAACCTTAATTTAAAATGTGACCGAGACTAACTTACCTCTCCCGTGGAAGTTGAGACTGGCATTAAATCTTTAAGGCATTGTTGTCCTTTGTGAGTCCTGACAGGTCGCTGTGTACTTGGTCCTTCCATTGGACGAGTGGGCGCCCTTGCTTCCATTGTTCTCCCATGGTTCTCGAGTCCAAGCATTCGTTGAACTTGTATACGCTTAAATATACCCATGTGGCCATATAGCTCATACAGTTCGTGAGAGAGGGATACTTTTTAATTGCCTACCGATCTCAAAGTAGTACATGTTGGCAAGTTATTCCGAGACATATGTACAAAGTCCTTAACTTTTTCAAATTTATATCTGCCAACATGACCAAGTTTCTAGGACGCGAGGAATCTTCGTATGTGCCCAGATGCTTTATCTTGCCCTCGTTCACCACAAGCCTAACCTCTTCCGCTTCTTTTTCTAGGTTTGAAAATGCTGCGCTGACGGCTCTGTTGTTAAGGCCTATGATCTCAATATCATCTGCGTACCCTAATACCATTGTACTTTTAGAGTAGACAGTGCCACTGCGGTTCAGGTTAGCGGTACGTTTTACTTTTTCTAGTATTATATTGAAAAAAAAAAAAACGCACGAGAGAAACTCATTTAGTACCTAACGGCTCGGATAAGTGCTTCCCGATTGTAACGATTGCTTCTGCTTATATTATTTATACTTTATCAATACGAATACCAAAAGAAATTTTATTTGATAAAAAAAATTGAGGATTTTTATTAATTTGACAAGTGTACAAAATAGGGAGGTTGGTATAAATATAGATATATAAGATCAGTAACCAGACCATTTTCAACGTCAGAGATCAGAGTAACAAATTTGTTCAGACGTTGTGCTTTGTAAATGTGCCAAAGTATTACATGTAAGGGGCATTTGTCGGGGCATTCGTCGGCATAACACACTTTGAGTGTTATTATGTACGGTTACTGCTATCTAGAGTTCGAAGAAGAATTAGATGTGCAGGTTAGCTTATTCTTTAAGAGAGCTTATCATAGCACCTGTCGACTTTCCAAGCACCGTCAATTGTGGGACAAGAATAAAAACGCTTTAGCAGAAGACATTTCTCGCCGATACCAAGAGATAACACAGCCAAAGTAAATAATTTTTAACGAAGCGCCAGAAATTTTTTGCGATGGTTGAAAACCTAATGTCCACTTTCAATATGCGTGCCCCATAAAGAACGGAAGATCCACTGATTTTTCAGAGAGCTTGGTTATTATACTGTGGCTTTGGAAATTTAAGTCAACCAAACAGAGCTCTTGTTACTACCGGAGCAAAGTCAAACATTCCAGCGCGTACATTTGCACGAAGACAAAGTGGTTGCGCTGGCTGGTGCGTCCTGCGGAAAAGCCATAACACTGCTAAATGGTGGCGGAACGCACATTCAGTATTCAGGATCACGCTGAACCTTGCAAGTGAAGAAACGAACAAGTGCAAGATCAGCGAAAGTAGTAGTCGCGGTGCTTTATTACAATGGTGTAAATTGAGTGTGTGGGACGAATGCACAATGTCGCAAAAGCGAGCACTGGATGGCAGCTTGTAAGCCATTCGGTGCAATCGAACATTGAGGGGTGGAGTGTTCGTCTTACTGGAGCTTATTTTCCCGTGGTATCACGTAGACGAGTTAAACATGGGCTTTGGCGTTATTTTCAAAGATAAAGCGCTTGCAGTTGAATACTAACCTTTAGCAATGTTGTTAGCTCGAAAGATAACCTTAATTATGAGGTATTTTCGAGTATACAAGAAAATCTGTCTAACGAGGAGTAGTTGTAAAAAAGATATATCATGACGCTCAAAACAGTGAAGACCTACTTCTCAATAGTCACGGTTATGATAACTGACGACGAAACTTCTTAAATTCCCTCGGCCTGTCAGTTCTAGCCACCCACACACAGGTTGAAACTCAAATTTGGTGTGCCTGTCATACTGCTGCGTTACTTTGACGCGTTCAGACTGTGCAGCGGCACTACGGTAAATAACACATTTTTAAGGCGGCAAATCGTCAAGTRCACCATTTTTTCTGGAAGGCCCAAAGGAGATGTTGATACAGAGAATTCTTCCTGTATCACAATAAATAAAAGCAAAGAACAAACTCTAAAATCAGCTGGCACTTTGGAAATTCTCACGGGCAACTGTGGGTTGCTCGCGCGTGTCGAGAGCAAGGAATCCTTTTACTTAAGTCCCGCAATATTATTTAACGAGATGAACTGCAGTAAAATGATTTCGAGGTCTCTACGACATAAGACTAAAAACAATTACATAAGCTTAACGAACCCTCCGGTTCTGTAAGTCAACATATCTTGGTAGTTGATCTTTCAAAAAAAGTTTTTTTCCAATCTTATTTTTTATGATCATGTTTATTTTGTGCATATTTGTTAAACTTTAAACACATTCGACGTGATTCAACACATTCATGTTTCTCTCGCAGAGGCTTCGTATGTGTTTAAGCCTTTACTTTATTTGACGAAATATGGCAACTCAACCACTATTTTTTCCGTGCTGACAGCAGTGAACTACATTTTTATCTTTTCTTGTTATGAGCGTGTGAAACCASTTTTAAGTGGTGTACTATTATTTCAAATGACTAAAGAAAAGGAAACGAAATAAGAATTCTGCTCGCGTATGGCGAGTCAGTACGAAGGCATACTGCGAACAGATAAGTCTGTTTTGTTTTGCATTTATTGGAATTGCACTATAACTGGTGGTAAAACTTTCAATATGAAACACACAAACTGTGTGTAGAGAGGCGCTCAGATAAAACCGAAAGTCAATTGCTGCTGAAAGAAAGTGTTGAGAATAAATACAATACGTTCAGCGTGGACTTTTGCAAAATGTTTTTGAGTGCAAATATACCATTGGAAAAAGCACGTCATCCAGCTGTTATAGAGTTCCTTGAAAAATATACTAACTAGACAGTGCCGAGTGTTACAAATTTGCTCCTAAAGTATGTTCCTGCGTTATGCGAAAAAAGTATAGAAAAAATGCGGGCCGCAGTTGGTGACAAAAACATTTGGATATCCATTGACGAAACGACTGACATTGAGCAAAGATTGATTGCGAATTTTGTTCTTGGAATTTTGGATGGCACCTAAGACTTAGTCTTACCTTTTGAACGCTGGCGTTGTAGAAGCCGCTAATGAGAATACGTTGGCAGCATTCCTGAATGTTTCGCTGCATATTTTGTGGCCGGACGGTAGATATTTTTTTTTTTTTATATATTCCTTTAATATGCTAATTTTACTTTTTTAAAGGTATTCAGTACAACAGAGTATTATTTGCGGTGGCGTACATGTTAGCAACTATGAAGGTTATGCAGACGTTGTACCCAAAAGATGTTGCGTTGCACATGTTTCGCCCGTGGCGTGCATAGAATAGCGGAGTTCGTACGACTTGAATTTACAGATGTCAATGCACTTATTTTGAATGTGAAATCAATCTATTGCAAGGTATCACCTCAATTTGAACAAATTAAGTAAATACTTACCAATAATATTTTTTGTTTTAAGGCACCGTCTCGACGCTGTCAATTCAGGGCAGACTTTCCAGAGTTGAAACTACCCCCACAACCTTGTATAACTAGGGTACCCCACATGGATTGATGCGGCTGAATATTATTGCGATCATTTATACGACGTAGATTCAGCAATTAATAAACTCAGCAATGACGACTCAGACGTCATTCGTCGAACTAAAGAAATATTAAAAAAGTAGTGTCCAGTGACTTCAGTGGACGTTGAAAGATCTTTTTCCGTTTACACCACATTGTTAAATGAAAAACGACGATCGCTTTTATTTGAAAATTTGAGGCAACATTTAATTGTGCATTGCAATTTTTCTCTTTTTAACAACAATGAAAATTAAAACAAATAAAACAAAATTTTTTGATTAATTGAATTTTTTTTATTGTGCATATTTGCGAGCATATTTCAGCCTTTTTTAGTGCATATCTAAGCGCTTAAAACTGCATTTTTCGTGCTTATTTTGGTTGGCCCTGAATATAATACATACACAACACACCCTTTTAAGTTCACTTATGCTCAGCATTTTATTTAATATAATACATTCCATTAGTTTATTCAATAGTTTGATGGTGTTATCCACTCTAAGCCACTCTTTTAAAAACTGACTTTTTGGAGTTAATACACTACTTACGTAAATAAGCGATATACATAAGCACAAACTACTGAACATTGACAGTAAATGTGTGATGATTTTTTTAATTCTTCTTACATGAATATTGAACACATTTTTTTATATAACTCCGCAATAAGTAGTCTAATGGTGTTAAATCACGACTTTTTGAAAGCCATTCAATGTCACAATTTCTTGAAATAATCGCAGCTCCAACTTTTCTAACAATAACTCGTTGTTTGGCACGTACCAGAGATCTGCATGCGCTGCTGTTTCTCTGACTTTAAGCCTACTTACATTAAAAGAAGTGGATGACTGAACGCCAGCGCAAAGCATGCAGTGGAAGCGCACACCACCACCGCATGTGACGATCAATTTAAATCGGCATATACATATTGACTTCGGCAAAGAAGTGTTTCAAGTGTTACGCACGAGACAAGCAGACACTTTGTTTGACTTGTTGCGAAGGCATAAGACACTGCGTTTAGCTTATTGCCGAAGGCATGACACTTTATTTTACTGTTTTTTACTGTAACAACAATTCAACGGCACTTGACTGGCACGCTTATTTCATAATTTCCGTTATTCTGTTGCGCTCGGTTTGTTTACACGGAATTGAAAACTTGGCAGTTTTGTTTAATATAACTTTGTAACTTAATAAGCAGTAAGTAATATAATGATATTATTCTGTAGTGCATATTGTATGTATGTATGTGTTCATGAAATAAATGAGTTATTTTATGTATGTGTTTTTCTATAGATTTTATATAATGTCCGATAACAAGCTTTTATGACTGAACAAATTGCGAATGGTGCAATCACTGCAACACAAGGGAAGAAGTTTCATTTGGAATATATTGTCAGAGGTTTTGAAAACAGATGGTACCAGAGTAGAAGGGATATTATACTGCCGCAAATGCCGCAAAGTTCTTAAATGTAATAAAAATTACACATCCAACCTGAATCGGCATCCTTGTTGCCAAGCCATCAAACATGCAGCAGTTTTAAAAACTGTAACAGAAGAAGACAAAAAAAAAGCTATTGATGCATGCGCAGAATGGGTTACTGAAGATTGTAGGCCATTTTATGGTATCAGTGGCTCAGGCTTCGCAAAGTTAGTCAAGTTTTTTATAAAGATAGGTGAAACCTATGGGGAAAATGTAGACATAAAAGACTTGCTGCCAGATCCAACAACAGTTTCGCGCAAGGTACAAAAGTCAGCAGATGAAATAAAGGAAGCGATTAAGAGTGAAATAAACGACGTTGTAAAAAGTGGATGTGCTTCTGTTACACTAGATATGTGGTCAGACCACTATGTAAAAAGAAATTTTTTAGGAATCACGTTGCACTACCACCCCGATTTTAAACTTGTTGATGTCACTTTAGGATTGAAATCAATGGATTTTGAGAGATCAACCGGTGACAATATTTTAAATAAGTTAAAAATAATGTTTAGTCAGTTCGGTGTGCAAAATATGAATGCTATAAAATTCGTAACAGATAGAGACGAATTTTATAGCATTCATATTTTGCACCGAATATGGTTAAAGCATTGGAGAACTACAYACGCATTAGTTGTAGTAGCCATTTATTAGCAAATGTGTTAGATAAATCATTTGACGAAACTGCTGAGCTCACTAAAATATTAGAGTCGTGCAAGAAACTCGTAAAATATTTTAAAAAAGCAAATTTGCAGAACAGGCTTACAACTTCTCTCAAAAGTCCATGCCCAACCCGGTGGAATTGTAACTACGCCATGATAAAATCAATCGTTGATACCTGGTTTATTATAAATGAATTACTAAGTGAGAAAGAAGGAAGGCAGCGCCTTTTACACATAAATATTCGACACTGAAAGTCTTACTTGAATTGTGTAAGAACATTGAAATTATTTTCAAAAAGTTGCAAACTTGCAGCTCACCCTCTTTGTGTTTTGTTTTACCTTCGATTTATAAAATTCAAGACCTCTGTAAACCTAATAGCGAAGATATTGGCGCTATTTCTGTTTTAAAAGAAAAAATAATTCAAAATGTAGAGGATATTTGGGTGAAGGATTTGACTTTGTGGCATAAGGCTGCATTCTTTTTATATACGCCAGCTATAAATATGCAATGTAACGATCTCCGGGATATTAAACATTTTTGCATATGTCGCATTCAAGAATTAGAATGTACTGCAGCAGATTCTTTCCAATAAATACCACTGGCTAATATTACTTCTGATTCCGAAAGCCCTGGTCCACAGTTGTCTGCGCCAGTTTCGCAAAATTCATCTAATAACTTAGCAAGTTTTTCAACAGSAACTAGAACGACTCCATCACACTATCCCAATCAAGATATTCAGTTCTTTCTACCAAGTTTGTTAGAAGACTCAGCACCGACAGCATCAGAAACTCCTGAAGAAGTGGAACGGTATAGCCAGGAAAAAGTTAAAATAACGGTAGATTTGGACTTATTTGAATGGTGGACAAATAATTCCAAAAACTATCCTCGTCTATCAAAATTAGCTTTTCAAATTCATTCAACTCCTGTTAGCAGTGCAGCGGCTGAACGAGCTTTTTCAATGGCTGGCAATATTATAACTGAGAAGCGAAGCCGACTAGCGCCAAATGCAGTCGATAGTTTATTATTTTTACATTCCTATTATAAAAATTTCAACAAATAATTGTGATATGTCAACACTCCGTTGAAAATTATAAACGCACCACATATTGAATAATAAATAAAAGGCAAAAGTACAAGACTGCAAATTGTATTTTTTTCTAGTTAATAGGTAAATATATAAAATATAGCGTGCCTGTCAAGTGCCGTTGAATTGTTGTTACAGTAAAAAACAGTAAAATAAAGTGTCATGCCTTCGGCAATAAGCTAAACGCAGTGTCTTATGCCTTCGCAACAAGTCAAACAAAGTGTCTGCTTGTTTCGTGCGTAACACTTGAAACACTTCTTTGCCGAAGTCAATATGTTATGGGCACTCCTCGCTTTGAGCTGGTGTTCTTTCATCCACTTCTTTCTCTTTAGCATCACACGTATCAGTCAATGAAGTGTTCAGTTGCAGAAGCAAGAAGTACGGACTAAGTGCACAATAATTGCGGCCACCGCATGCAGATCTCTGGCACGTACCACATATTGTCAAAATTAACTCCTTCCAACTGCGGCCATAAAAATTTCGTTACCACCGATCTATGCCGCTCTCCGTTGACAGCACCGATGTTGCCGATGTTATATTGGGGCTAAGACAAGTTTTTTTTATATTCATGCCGGCAGAGTGGATGGTTAAAACCGGCCGCAATTTCTCATTTACACAAGACGTGAATTTAAGTTATGTGTCTTATACGTTTTATAAGAATATATTAATTAACGCTTGGTTTGTGTAATTAAAATTGAAGAATCATATGGAATTTAAAATTGTGGTTTATCCGAAGTAGAAGTAGAATGTTTCCACAAACATAGGATCATCACGATAATTTTCAGTACCGATTTTAGTTCAGTAGATCGGGAGATATGTGATTTCATCATATTAGAAGGCGGAACCACACCTTTTCCTGAACCAAATTACGGACATACAGTGGTGGTCATATACCTAGCACACTACCTAACTCTACCTAAATGCAAACCATGGTTTCTTTGTAATGTTACAAAATTCAAAGGCGCAACTTTGTCCAGACATGATCAAGGTACCAAGCTAAGATATCGCAAAGTTTCGTAGCTTTGTTTTTTGCAAAACAAGGATAATTTAACGACCAGCAGCTTTTGTAAGTGCCCACATATTTAGCACACTTCTTAGACTGTCGAAGTTTTAAGAAATATTTATTTTCGAATACAAAAAATTTTGTTGGTGAGAGATTATTAAATATAAAAACTGTGGTTTTGAATTAAATTTAAATTTAATTTTACTGAATAGATATGGCTAGAGGTTTGTGTTGCACGGAAGAAAAGCGGGCTATAATTGTGAAGTTAAGAAAAGAAGGGCAGTCGGTAACCTAGATTTCAAAAACGCTTGGGTGTTCAAGAAAGCTCATTTATAACGCAATTAAATATTTTGACGAATTTGGGACAGTTAAATCCGCGGTGCGAGCTCCTTGGCCTCGCAAAACCACCCATTCAAGAGCTCTAAACAAATTAAGACCGAAGTTTCTGGAGTATACGGAATAGAGGTTCCGTCTAAAACGATCAGACGTCCTTTGAATGAAGGCGGACTGCGTGGATGCATTTCTCAGAAGAAACCGTTTGTTTCTAAGAACTTGGAGGCACGCCTTTCATTCGCACGAGCCCACATTAACAAAGCACTTTCTTTTTGGAAGAACGTTCTCTGGAGTGATGAATCTAAGTTTTGTAGATTTGGTTCGACAGTAAACGTTACGTCTGGCGAACCAGGAACCAGCAGCACAATTCTAGGTATACACAAAAAACAGTGAAACATGGAGAAGGAAATATGCCTCCAAGTTCTTCGCCTTTGGTGAAAAAATTTCTTGGAAGAGCAATGCGTTCCCATTCTGCAGTGGCCAGCTCAATCACCTGATCTTAATCCAATTGAGAATTTGTGGGGTGAAGTTGAGAGAAGGATTGAGGGCAAAAACCCAAAAATTTAGAAGAATTGTGGCAGAACATCAAAAGTGCATGGTTGAATATACCTGTGGAACAACGTAGACGTTTGGTGGAGAGTTTGCCTAAAAGATGTTCTGAAGTGATCAAAAATAAGGGTTTTCCAACGAAATATTGAAGTAAAATTTGGTTCGGAGCGGATTGCCAAAGTTTTTGTAGGTAAACCTGAAATGTGCTAAGTATGTGTCCAACGTAGTAATCATTTATTCTTACTTTTTTTTGTAGGTTTTGATTACATCGTCCTTTATGTTATTATTTTAGTTAACCTATCTGTGAAATATGAATATATGTGAAAATATTTAAGTTTTTAGTAAAGAAATTAATGTTATGGAACATTTTTTCTTAAAAGTACGAGTAACTTACTGCTTAGTTTTGGCATTTTATAGTTTTCGATTAATGGCGTTATATGGGCGCAGCAGTGGTCCGATAACGCCCATCTACGAAATGGCTCTTACAGTTTTGCCAAGGAAAACCTGTACCACATTTCACTAAGATATCTTAATTTTTACTCAAGTTATCGCTTGCAAAAACGGACAGACAAATTTCGAACTTCAACCTCTCCATCCTGATCGATTTATTATTATTATTGATTCGCTTCAACCCATTTTTGGCACAAGAGCACACCATTATCAGAAAACAATTCTCTCAGAGTTTTTATATCTCACCGATTCACTGGACGTCCATATATTCGAAACCTTGGACATTTTGGTCATAACACACTTCAAATGTAGTATTTGTGCAAAGTTTTATCCCGATATGTAATTAATGCTTTATTTGTATTGTGGAAAGTAAAAGAATCGATATAATTTTAAATTGTGTATATGATAAGCCGGTTGGAATCCCATATCGCCCATTTTCGTACTGTGGCATAGAAATATAAAAATACGGACACCTTCCAAAAATTCTATAAAGCTCTCTTATACGATCACGTATGCTAAATTGCATCGTTCTGGCACATTTAAGATGGAGACATGCGTAGAAGTTCACGCAAGAGAGGATTTATTTATTGATTGCCATTTACTTGGGAGCAGAAACGGTTATTTTACATATGGCTCAAGCAGCTCACGAATTACGGTCCTAGACCAGGTATCCTCTGGGTAGGCCCTCGTTAGAGTGAACTACCGTCCAATAAATGGATGGGACAAGGACTTAGGCGAGGATGTCCTTGTGACATTTAATACAGTGGCCATATAAAGGAGAGCAAATTCGATGTGGGATTCCTGCTGGAAGAGAGACTCCGTCGCCGAGTACTTTCATTCCGCATCAAAGCGAAGTTCTTCAACATATCGCTGACGTGCGCCCACGAACCGACGGAATAGATTGTATATGTGACCTTCTGTGAGCGCTTGGAGTACACCTATGAGAGTTGCCACGCCACGATGTCAAAATCGTGCTTGGCGGCTTTACCGCCAGGGTGGGCAAAGAAGGTATCTTTCGCACAACAGTCAGTAAATTCAGGCTAAATGAGGAAACATCCCCAAATGGGTTGACGCTGATCGAATTCGCCAGGGCCCGACATTTAGTTAGCTGTAGATAGATTCCAGCATTAAGCTACGAGAGAAAGATTCTGCGAAAGATTCTGCATTCGATGGAACGATGAGCTGTATGAGATATACTACGACATTGACATAGTTCAGCGAATTAAGAGACAGAGACTGCGGAAGAAACGACTTGMGCGCTGTTGTTAACTCGGCTATTATCGCGTAAGCGATGTCTACGCCAGTAAAGAAGAAGACACATATATTTATGGATTTATCGCGATTTTAGTAGTTTTTAACAGGATCGTTATATGGGAAGAAACCACAGAACACGTATACCAATTTCATAAGATTTCAATTTTTAATCAACTTACAACTTGCACGGACGTTAGGATTTCCCCGCGGCTAATCATCCTAATCATTTACATACATATATAAAAGAGAAAGTTGGTATAAACCTCTAAACGGCAGGACCGATTTTAGTGAAATTTTAATAACGAAGCAGTTGAACGATTCCAGGCAAGCAGGGGTCAGGGGGTGAGCAAAATTCTGCGTAATTATTTTACTTATTTCTTATTAAATAATTTTATTTAAAAGAATTTTAAAATCAGAATAAATGTATGTATATTTATGTAAATATTATGCACTGAAGTATTAGTATTTCTCAATAGAAAGTACAAAAAAAAAACCCCAAAGGATAGCTTTGTCGACAAACATATGTACATACATACGCGCTCATATAAATATTGACGCTAAATTGTGCACATCATCGAGGAGTTGACAAAATTTCTATGAATGGACATATCGCAATAATGTCGGCTATCTTGACACTTTTGTTCTATTTACAGCGCTTTATTTTTCAAAATTGATTTACGCTCTTTTGAAGTATTACGATTTTTCTATTCGGCTGCATTTTGATAGCGTCGAGTTTTCGGGGAATGGGCTAAAACGAAAATCTATGAAATTATACATACTTATTTKAAGTAAACATATAAAGGCATGTAGTAGATTTAGAACAAATAAATGTAAAAATGAGTTCCTATAAATGGCAATTTAATATAAATTTTTTTAGTTAAATACCAAATGTAAAAAAAAAACCTTACAAAAATTTTGAAAGTTGGCAAAATCAGAAAATTCTTTAATTTTTGGGCAACATGCAAATATGGGTAATGAATTGTGGGTGGGAAACTCCGTTAATGTAAAAAAACGATGGGGAGAGATAATTTATATGACACAAATGTGTACAAAGTTTGAAATGAAGTAATTTTGAAGTGACAGTGAACAACGGAAAAAGTAGTCCGTTCCCACGACATTTGGGTCTACGAAAACCGAAACGGAACCGGATTTTTATCCGGCCAAGGACTCACACCTCGGCAGAATTTCTGAAATTTTTTTTTTCCTTTTTCGACAGTTTATATTTCCAAAAAMGTCTGTGAAGAATGCAAGGTCGTATCTTGAACAGTTTTTGGATGGCAGCATTCTAAAGAGCTCGGATGTACCAACATAATTGCTGACAACATAACTACGAGAAATTAACCGATCGATTTCAAATTAAAACTGCGTATTGTTGAATACATTTACTATGCAATGACCTACGATCTTTTTAATTGCTTGAAATTGATCAATTTGGCATAAAAAACGATCATCGTTTCAAATAAAATCATAAATTGAACAATTTTTGATATTACTTGAAGGGAAAAGTGTCACTCTCGTAAACCTACAAAGCACAAAAAATGGTCAAAAGTGGCAAAATAGTCTGGTCGATTTAAAATATTTTACAATCACAATTGTGCGTCGATATGTATCAGAGGGCTGCAACAAGTACGATTATATCACAACAATCACTCGTGACAAAAACACAATCAAATCAATTCAATCCATCATAGACAACGTTGTTGATCAATTTGAGTACCCGCCAGCGTCAATTGATTTGATGCAACACGAATAATCTGTTCTTCGGCAATCACGATCGAGTAAACGGTATGACTGGTTTCGGTTCCAACCGTACCATGTCAGTTGCGACGATTGTTTGAATCGATGTGAAACTGCGCGTAAACTACGAATAAGTCTACGAGTACAGCAAACAATTGATTTGAATCATGTGTGGCAAAAAATTTATCAGCTTTGAACATCTGCGCATGTTACTAATTTTCAATGCGTAAACAATGGAAATTCCGTCGAGTACGTACATATGTACATATAATACATACATTTGCTGTATGTATGCACTTTATGGAATTTCCATTATACATATACTCGTAACATACGCATATACACTCGGCAAAAAAAAAAAAAAAACACGCACTCTACAGAGTGCTTTTATAAAGCGCCAAACTTAGATTCATATTATTCTAAAATAAACATTTTTTTTTTGAGGATCAACCACTTTTATTTAGTTTACGTTTCAAGCATTTTTATATAAAAAAACTTATAGTTTAACACTCAAAATAACATATTTTGTATAAAAAAAATTCTTAGTATTTTGTAGAACACTTCCTTGGCTGTTTAGGCATGAATTCAAAAAGACGTTGAAAATAATTTTAATTAATTTCTTCATTCCGCACAGCTTCAATAGTGATTTATATTTCTTTTATCCACGCTCCCCTTTCCTATGATGCACTGTGGTATAAGGGCTTCAACAAATTAAATTTCGATTCATCGGAAAAAATAAAATTTTCCAATCTKATGTTTCCAAGTTTTGTGTAATTTTGCTCACTCTAGTCGCTGTTCGTGTAATGAGAAGTGGTTTTTTGACTGGACGTCGCGATCAGAATCCAAGATTATTCAGCACATTTTGTATAAAACTTCCAGTTATTTTTACCCCAGTGGTTTCGTAAAATGTTGCATTGATTGTTCCAGCATGTTGAAAACGATCACTAAAGCATATCCCTTTAATTTGTCGTTCTTGACGAGGTTTTAGTAGTTTCAGACGTCCACTTCCTTTTTTTCGAGCTAATCAATTAAAATACGTATAGTTTTTAATTATAATATGGACGTTTCAATGCCGTCATTTCATGCTCATTTCACGATCTATTTTACATTTGGATAATTTATTATATATATGAAGCTACGATTTCTTCTTTCTTTTCTGTTGACACCACCATGTTCATCTTTACTTGTTTTCACAACTTATTAAAAAAAAAATACCGCAACACGTGCGAACGCTAACGATTTTAAAAATAACGGTAAAATAATGTAGTCACATGACGAAACAGCCAAATAAGACAAATAGTAAATCAGTGTGGCAGTAGGGGATGATATACAAACCGAACGCTGTCGATCATTTCAATCGTTGAAGCATAAGTATGCATCATTTCGGATATTTTCTGCTAATGCGAACGTTCATAAACAAATCAGGTATAAGCTGATCGCTAGTGATTCAAAGTTGCTCTTTATCGCTGATTTGAAGACAAATGGTTCGATTCGTGTACATGAATCGACCTGACAGAATCAAACAGAGTAACGGATCAATACCCGATTATGAAAAAAATGTTTACTCGTTACAGTTTATATGTTTATATTTACTGTATGTATACGTACATTATCGTATACAGCTCACTGCAGTGCTTCCCGCGAGAGGAGTTCATTATGCTCCTTTACAGGAAGCATAAGCATCTCGCTGTGCAGGTGTTCAATGGGAGACATCAAAAGGCATCCCGCCGTTGTCCGGAGTGCAGTATTCTGGCAGGTCTGAAGTTTCCTCATCTGCGTTCCACTGCATCCAGGCGACCATATTGGTGCTGCGTAGTTGAGGACCGAACGGGCGATTGCCTTGTAAGTTGCCAGCAACGTTTCTTTGTCTTTTCCCCATGTGCTTCCGGCTRGCGACTTGAGGATCTTGTTGCGGCTCTGTACTTTGGCGATAATCGCGGTCGTATGAGGAGAGAAGGAGCATAGATTATCGAAAATTACACCTAAAATCTTAGGGTTATTGACAGTCGGAATTTTGACGCCATCGACTGCAATATTAAGGGGGTTTAAATTTGCAATTAACCTCCTTAGGGATCAACTCAGGATACTGGTTGCATTTTACACCGGCYACTGCAAGCTGAATTGGCATTTACATAACATGGGAATATCCTCTTGCGTAAACTGCCGGTTCTGCAATAGTGAGCTTGAAACACCAGAACACCTGCTAATCGACTGCACAGCAGTCTGTGGACGCAGGATTAAGGCCCTTAGATTAACGTTTCCTAATAGGGATCGAATCGCCTAACTAACACTCAGCAGAATATTGAACTTTATCAATATGCTGGGGCTATGTGAGTCGTTGTGTTTATGATATGAATTATATTGAATTTTAACATAAAGGGGTAAAAGGTCCCTGGTTCTAAGCTACCTTCCCACCAATTTTCAGCCAAAACGGTTCAGCCGTTGTTGAGTTATAAATAGTGTACGTAAAATTACTTTTTTTTACATATACGGATTTCTTGATCTACAGGCCCTCCTTTATCTGTACATACCAATTTTAACCCCGAAATAGGGAAATGCTATTTTAAAATTTACACGTATGAATAAATTGGATTTCAACAAAAGTTAAAAATATTTGAAGTGATTTTTAAACTATTTAATACAAAACAAATGTATAAAATCGAATTACGGGGAAACTTTAGCATACCATCCCACTATTTCAGTGTTAAAAGTGGTATGACTGTATAGAGGAAATGGTCCAGAATAAGAATATATATAATTATGGAAGCCGCAAACTTATGCCCAGTTTCACAGTGCTTACTTAAGTTGTGCTTAAGATAAAACAGGAAAATTATGTTTCACAGTTCATACTTAAGTTATGCTTAAGTACTGAAAATGAGAGACTTAAGCAGTGCTTAAATAATAGCTGGTTTTTTTTTGAGTTTTCTGCGACATCTTTCTTAGCGTTCGAGCTAGTGTCCGTCGGCTTGCATTCGATGACAGCTTTATACTTTTCCACCAATTCCAATAGCTCCAACTCGCTAGTGGTGAAATTCGAGGTTCTTCTGTTTTTTCCATGCATTTTCGATATAACTTTAATAAAAATGTATGTATAGTCTGTCTTAGTCTGTATTATTTCAAACATATTTTTATGAATGACATCTGTAAAACATAACTAATCATTGACTGTGACGCGCAAACGACTACTCAGTTGTTGTTGTTATAACGATTATCAGTCCCCGTTGGAATGGTGAGGGTTATCAGTGTTGTCGTCGATGTCATCTAACGGGAGGCCCAGGAAACGTGCTGTTTCGACGGGGTCGGACCAAAGGGTAGTTTCTCATCTGCGTGCCACTGCATCCAGGGGACCATCTAGGTGCTGCGTAGTTAAGGACCGGCGGGCCGATTGCCTTGTAAGTTGCCAACAACGTTTCTTTGCCTTTTCCCCATGTGCTGCCGGCTAGCGACTTGAGGATTTTGTTGCGGCTCTGTACTTTGGCGATGATCGCGGTTGTATGTGGAGAGAAAGAGCATAGACTGTCGAAAGTGACACCTAAAATCTTAGGATTTTGACGCCGTCGACTGCAATGTTAAGTTCCAGTCTATACTCCTTCGTCCAGTTTGTGAATATGGTCGCTGTGGATTTGGTRGGGGAAAGTTGGAGGTTCCGTGCAGTGAGGAAACGAGAAAGGTCGGAGAGGTAGCTGTTTACCTTCGAGCACATGCCATCGATTCCATTGCCCGACGTCAATATCGTACAGTCATCAGCGTATGAGGTTATGGACTACTCAGTCTGCAACAATGCTTAGCTATGATATTATTTGGGCACAACTTAGGTATGGACATTGAAACCGTTCATATAGTTTTCAAGATATTTGCATTTAAAGTTTAAAATTACCACTATTTGCAGTACGTATGTTGCGAATTAGAATTTGTTTTACACTTATATTTTGCACTTTTGTATCCAATAACATTTCACTAATTCGTCTGTACACATTTGTTTTACATTATATAGTTCAAAAATAGTTTTTATTTAACTTATTGATAACATATATATATCGAATAATATATTTTAACAAACTAATAATCATACAATAGAAAGAAAGATTAACAAAAAGGAATTTTAAGAAAAACATTAGACACACCCCATTTGGCGGGTATTAAAAAGTCTTTTTTTTTTTTTTTTTTTGCCTTATACAACCGCAAAAATCGCTTTTTGGGTATAATCTATTTTTTTTTTTTCTTAGTCCATTTCCAAAAGATACCTATCTATAAGGTAACACTAATTGTTTGACAGACTGCAACCTTTTACTTGTTTTCAAATAAATAGATTTGAACAATATGTTGAATATTGGTATAAAACCATTTCAAGCTTCTTAGCTGCAAAATAATAAACCTGACCGGTCCGGTCCTACACCAGGGCGTGTCAAATTTTTTTCGCTTAAAATTCCTTTTGGGTATGTACGGATAGAGGAGGTCCCCTAGATTAAGAAAATGTGTATATATATTGTTGCCGCTGATTTATGGTTTTTGAGATATTTGCATTTAAAATTCAACTATTTAAAATGCATGTTTCTTCCTATATATTTTTAACTTATAAAAGTTCCACTAACCATTTATTTTATATTAAATAGTGCAAAAATAACTTTTATTCAACATTTAACTTTTGTTCATTAATTTTTGTTCGTACAATAACAAAAGAGTTGCATTCTAACTAATAATCAGTGATACCTTACGTTCATATTTTACGGAAGAACCAAAGGAAATAAAGAAAACAAATAATACCCCAATGACAGGGGTATAACACATTAGTTTTCCGCATATAATTTTTTCAGCATTGGCGGCCTTCGGCCGCATTCAAAAAAATAGCCCTCAGTCGGACCAACACCTGGGCGTGCTCAGTTCTTTTGCGTTGAACTCCTTTTTTCCCGATCCAACACCGGGATTTACCAAGATAATGAGAATTCTGRAAGATTTTGCATAACTCTTAATACGATAATGAATTTAGTTATGACGTCATAACCTTTCTTTTTTCTTATTTTTATTCCATTACAAAATATGGTAACACAAATTTTTTGCTTGTTTACAACCACTTTCTTATTTCATGAATAAATGGATTTTACTAAAGTTTGATATGGAATTATTATTATTTTTGCACTAATTAATATAAAATAAATGATAAGAAACAAATTAGTGTAGTGTTAGTGGATATAAAAGTATAAAATATAAGAGAAAAATACATATCGCGCATTTTAAATAATTTATTTTTGAAATTTAAATGCAAATATCTCAAAAAACGGCACGATTCCTTTACTTTGGCGGARGGGTAAAAAAACCGAATTTCCATAGAAATGGGGTATGTACGGATAGGCTAGCTTCTCCAGAGTAGGAATATCCAAAAATTAGATAAAAATTACTAATATTTTTTAAAATATTCACGTTTAAAATTTCAAAAATTTGCACTGCGAACACATGTTATTTCACTATGTTTCWCTAATATTTTTCAAGTTTTTTTTTATGTATATTTAAATATAGACTCTAAGCTTTAAAATAAGTTCASATTTCACATTTATTTTGTAATTTTTCTGCTAAATTTAGTCATTTAAAAATTACTTATCAAATTTATGACTGACAAGTTTAGAGTGTTTATATTTACGAGGAAAACCACACCTTCAAAACCAAAAGTGAAAGATTTTTCAGCGTTTCACAGCGTTTTCTGTGTTTATACTTTCAAGTGTTTCTTTTTTCTCTATTAACTATAAAAAACTATAAAGAAGAAATTTATTAAGCAAATAAGTAATATTATATACATGTATTAGTAATATTATATAAT
>NW_017534784.1:26153-27192 GCF_001853355.1 Bactrocera latifrons
ATAATATTACGTAATAAAGTGTAAAGTATACAGTACAGTACGAAAACTCAAATATTGTTTCAATATGAGTGCATGATAACCAACAAATATAACCACTTTATATCCGAAACTGATATAAAAATATATGTATCGTCACCGAAAATAAGGCAATGTAAAATGAAGAATAAATGGAAATCGCTGACAGATTTAACAATTAAATTTTATCCATTTTATAACGAAAACTCAAATTTTGTTTCAATATGAGTGCATGATAACCAACAARTATAACCACTTTAACCACATTATAACAAAAACTCAATATATTTTATTATTTTTAACGCAGAAAGGAGTACTGCACGAAAGTACTTGAGCCACCCCGGGTATTCGCTCGGCCAGAGTTATCGGGAACCGGAATTGTGCCCAAAAAACATAAGTCAGCGGTATAATTTTGATCTGGAGGACCTCCTCTATCCGTACATACCCATCCGCGCCGCGCTTCAAAAAAAATAACCATGGCAACCCTTTTCTTATTGTGCAAATGCAGAGAATTTAGCTAAATTTTTTTTTTTTTWTTTATAAAAGCTTATACAATRTTAGTTACATATGTACAACCTAAAGCATGCAGCGCTAGCTTCAGAGGCTATCGGCTGAGAAAATTTAGCTAAAATAAAGGGGGAATGTTTAGTATCGCGCCGGTTAAATATCGTTTATGGAGAAAAACAGGGTCGGGCTATCCCCACTCCCGACCCCTTATTKGAAAGAGGMAGGATCGARCTYTTTAATAAACCCTCCCTCGACCCCCTAGATCCCCTATGGATCTGTAGGGAGGCCTTTGAAAATGACCAAAAATCAGTGTTTTTGCTCATTTTTCCATACAAACTGAAACCAATGCAACCCAGCCAACATTTTKGTATGGACAAGAAATCAAAATAAAGAAAGCCAACATGTTTCAGTGCAATGTATAATATGCATCCATCCTTCGGCCGCGCTTCAAAAAAATAACCCTGGTCGATCCAACACCGGGGTGTTCAGGGTTCTTCACGTAGAACTCCTTTCTGTA
>NW_017534784.1:28022-29778 GCF_001853355.1 Bactrocera latifrons
TGCAAAAAATAGCATTTTTTAAAGTGAATTTGTGGAAAAATTTGTGAACCGATTTTTATAAAATATTATTTAAAACAAAGTTCGATAATTTAAGCATACATGCGTGTTTAAAATTTTCCATTTGGTTCTCTCATTTAGGTACGGTGAGCCAAAATTAACCGGCGCGATACTAAACACAACCCAAATAAAGCTTTATTTAAAACAAATATTAAAAAAATTAATATACAGAAACCCTATAGTGAAGTGTTAGTAAGTGGAAAGTGCATAATATAAGTGAAAAAATTATTCGCAATATACAAATTATCCAAATTCAAATTTTTCAACTTTAAATGTAAATATCTTTAAAATTATAAGTCAGCGGCAACTATATATATACATATATTTTCGTGATCTGGAGAACGTCAACTTTCCAGTGATACCTATTTTATTCCCGAAATCCGGGGATGCTATTCTAAATCCCAGCCAAACTTTTTATTATTGTATTAAAGTTAGCGTTCTAATAAACACTTTAATATTGATAGAATTGTTTTTCCTTATTTTGACGCTGACATATTGTAATTAGATTACCATAAATCGATTTTTCTATGCAACTATATATTATATAAAGGAAATACTCCTTTAGGCCTTTAGGAAACTCGAACACAGTTAAAAGAGCCACGCAATAATTAAACATTATAATGTCTGTAAAAACGATATTTGTCCAGAAAAAATATATAGATAAAAATAGTTCATACCTTTCATATATACGCAGCTCCACAAATGTGTTGATAAATAAATTAGTAGCTTAAAAAAACATTTGATGATAATTTCACAAACATAGAAGTCATAAATTTGTGACACCTAAATTAACTATTATACCAAAAAAATTAACCTAATTTTTTAATAAATAATAACTGCCATGAATTTACTACCATTGAGTTTATTAAACAATAATCCTAATAGGGCATTTCGGGATGCAATTGATGTTGTCTAGACAACTGTTTTACCAGCAATATTGCATGCAAATTTCATATTCCTAATAGTAGCCATATACGACACATGTGCGTTCGGACTGTATGAAATCGTTTCACCATACACGACATACGATTAAATTTTGCGTTTGTTCCACAAACAGTGAATATGTGTGACAAGCAACCGGGTAATTGCTCGTCCGCGATCTTTCCTATTCGGCGACACGAGAGAAATGAGACTTTGTGTGCACACAGCGCCATACATGACATACATATGTGCACACTGATCGTAAAAAATCAAACATTTTCGAAAACATGGATTGACATGCTCACAAGCCCATACACTAGTAAATCGCAATCTAACACATACCAATCGAACGTACACGTGTGTCGTGTATGACCGTGTCTATTGCCTGTGTAGACTCTATATTTCTTATGGAATGCAATTATAATAATATAATAGTTGCGGATGATACTATGGAAACGGGCACCGAGTCGTCAGTGGAATCGGCAGAGAATGAGTTTGACCTCTGGGCTAATCACAAAACTCTAGTGCACAAAGGAAGGAGGAAGGAGGAACGATTTTACATCTCCAGAAGATGAATTGAGATTTTATTTGAATTGTCAGGTATTAAAACTAAGTCGAAACACTATTGATGCTTGGGAAGAAATGAAAACCGTTTACCCAAAACTGTRCGGACTTCCAAAAAAGTACTGTCATCTACTTGGCACCTCAATACAAGCCTAGCGGCTTTTCTCAAAAGCGGGTGCAACTGCGACTGAAAAACGCAGTCCTTTGACAACAA
>NW_017534784.1:30128-30941 GCF_001853355.1 Bactrocera latifrons
TTAAACTAAATGTAATAACTAAATATAGTGATATTTGTTATTTTCTTAGAGTCGTAATAAGTCTTGAAACGTTGTTTTTTTCAGTCTGCGCCTGCTATTTCTAGCCTCTCCTAGTTCTCGGGCTTGACTGTTTACATGATTTTGTAACATTTTTGCATGTTTCGATGCTGTTTCGCGATTGACTTCCCGAACTATTTTTAAATGAAAATCACGATGCAGATCCGAATTTTGTATGTACCACGGGGCATTTACCATTTTTCGCAGTACTTTGTTTTGGAATCTTTGAACCGCTTCAATGTATAACGGAGCGGCGCATCCCCATAGTTGAATTCCATCTGTCCAAATAGGTTTCAAAGTTTGATTGTAGACTASGAGTTTATTTGATGTTGTTAAGGGAGATTTCTTGCCGATCAACCAGTTTATTTTATGGTATTTTAGTTTTAGTTCTGTTACTTTTTTTTGTATATGCTCCTTCCAATTCAACTTTGCATCCAACGTCATCCCCAGATATTTCACCGAGGTGGAATTCGGGATTACTTCATTTCCAATCTGTAAGGGAGTGTACGTAGATCTTTTGTTAGTGAAGTTTATATGGATAGACTTCGACTCGTTTAAAGTAATGTACCATTTCCGTGGACAACTACAATTCTACAATTTGATTTAGTGAAGATTGCATTCAGTGCGACGACTCAACTTCATTTTTGCCGGTCGTAATGATGCAGGTATCATCTGCAAATGTGGCGATTGCGCAGTTTGACGGCGTAGGCATGTGGCTAGTAAATAATATGTGTAAGAGTGGACCCAGGACACTAC
>NW_017534785.1:0-30082 GCF_001853355.1 Bactrocera latifrons
TATTGATGGATCCCTCAAGCAACAACATTTCGAAAATCTACAACTTTTTGAAAGACAGCGACCTTCTTCGACGCATATAATATAACCAGTCGGCCGATAGACCATGATGCTAGTGCTGCGTATTTTCTTAGTTTGTATAATAATTGTATTATTATGTAAGCTTTTATAAAATAAAATAAAAAAAAAAATAATTCTGTACTCTAAAGTATTTTTCATATTAATATTATTTTTTATTGACACTAATGAATTTAAGGTTAATTTTAGAACAGGAAAAAATCTGAAAAATTAAAAACAGAACAAAGTTTTTTTTACTAATATCATTGGGCGTAACTGCCAAAACATAAATTTGTAGCTATCCAGCATGACAGCAAAAAAGACGTAAGCGACATTAATACCCGTTATCTTGGAAATATATGAGAAAAAATAAATACAATGTATAGTTAAGAAGTAGCAGTGCATACATACTCAATTCCTCTGCACTACTTCTTCCTGAACCAAAGATTTAAAAAAAAAATCTTCCCCTTTATAATTTGTTTTTTGGCGCTTACGTCTTTTTCGCGGTTAGGGTTCGATATATCCGTATATATAACACCATATTTATCCCGCTTAGTTTTATCTTGGAACTCTGAGATGAATGCGCTGAATATTGAGAAGAAAACGATGAACTGCTGTTAAGCTGATAGTTCCGATGCGATAAATGTGGTCGTTGACTTTCAATATTTATTAAAGATGTTATGTTGAGGTTTCTCAATTACATGGCCAATAGGTTTCATCGATCAGTTTTTAGCAAACAATTGAATCCTTATTCAATTTCCTACACGCCACAGTTTGGTTCTCTCGTACGGTACGGTGAGCCAAAATTAACCGGCGCGATACTAAACACAACCCGATACTTCCTCTGAATATGTCAGAATATGGCTTGGTAAATAATTTTTTTAACGTTTATGCCGCACATGTTAACAGTCATCAAAGTGATTTTTTTGTTCTCTCATACGGTTTCTTTGACCGCTTACCCACTGTCTCAGGTGTTCACAGCACTTTTTGCAAACCATTTGAGGCTTGTTCATCGACAATTTTCGAGTTAAAATAAGAAAATTTCTCCACAGATAAAACTAAACACATTTGACTCTTTAAGACAACTTCTTCGCGATGAAAATATAATTTTAGAATAAATATATTTACATAAATGTACCGATAAGTTAGCAAACAGAACGAATTAAAGTATTGATTACAGCCAATATTCAAAACAGAGCGTAGATCGGAAACGACAACAACACATAGGAGGAAAAAAATTAAAATTATTTAGTTTTACCAATTGACACTTAGTCCAAAACCGTTGACACTATCTCTACATATAAATATACATAGCGTGTGAGGAATAATAAATTTTATAAATACGCGTTGTTAATAACGACTGTTTCAAAATTATTAATAGATAACTGTTTTGTCATTTTTAAACTAAATATACATATTATTACAGGTTATATTGGCTGGGATTTAAAATAGCATTACCCGATTTCGGGGTTAAAATGGGTATGTACGGATAGACGAGGTCCTCCAAATCAAGAATATATATATATATGTATATATAATAATTGTATATATAGAGGTTTAAAATGTGAGTTTCTCCGATTTATAATGAATTTCACACTTATATTTTAACTTTTTTAACTTCTATAAATTGTGTAAAAATAACTTTAATTCCATACTAAATTTTAGTTGAAACCATTTATTTATACAATTCGTTGCAAACAAGCCACAAATTAGTGTTGTTGGTGCGACAAGGGTTATTTTTTTGTAGCGCGGCCGAAAGCTACCAATGCAGAAAGAATTCTATGGGAAAAAATAATGTGTTATTTATTTCCAGTCATTGGGGTATTATTTGTTTTCTTTATTATTTTTTGGTTCTTCTTTAAAATATATACGTAAGGTAATTATTGACGGAAAATCGAAATCAGGGATGCTATTCTAAAATTTACCCATTATATTATTATAATTTAAGACCTTACCGAAGACTGCGTTGCCTTGGCAGCCTAAACAACCGCTCCATAGGTGACAAAAGGCCTTACAATCATGGTATACAGCCAAGCGTCTGCATATCATGAGTGCCTTAGTAGCTTTGGACAGTGTTCGGTCCATATGCCTTTTTTACCGTAAGGATGAGTCTAATGTGAGACCAAGGAATATGTCCAAATTCTAGCAAGCAAAACTCCCGTTGGAAAGTCTTTGAAGCCACCAGTGGTTTCCTATTTCTCATTTCTCTGAGACAGTTGAATGGGCACGTAGCGATGAGGATAAGGCAAATTGTTTTTCAGATCACGAAGAAAAGGTTTTTTTTTTGTTTTTTTTGATTGAACCCCCCGTGAGTGTGGAACTTTAATTCGGACTAAACCTCCTACCGTCTTGTACCATGTACCGTTCCCCCCGGCACCATCGTCAGTATTACATCGAGAGGATGGTTGAGTGACACTTATGCGACATGATGGTCAAAATGCATTCAGTTGCAAGTTGCATTTACTTGGACCCATCTCTTTTGGTCTGATAACCCTCTCTTTGTTCATCGCCAAACCTTCCCGTCACGTCAATGTTTGTGTGTTTGAGTCGCGGTTGTCCGGTAGCTAGTCGCTTGTGTCTTTTAGGTCTTCTACTTTTGAAGTTAATCAAAGTTAAAATCAAAAACGTTTTTCTTTACGAATTGCAGAAAGCTTTGGAGTCAAATTTAAGAAACAGAAAATTTACAGTTCAAGTAGCAGACTTCATGACAGAAGAACGAGTAATAAAGGCTGGTGTACCTCAAGCTACCGTGCATAATATATACAGCAGACAACATCTACTAACGTATTGACATCCTCTTTCGTGGATAATACAACTCTAGTAAGCCGTAACAAATGCCCCATAAGTACAGCAGAATGAGATATATTTTTAAACTTCGCGAATATCTAAACCCATTGGCTAATGCCTAGGAAAACTCCTGCAATCAAACACGTTTAAAAAGGAGTGATCAGCGTACTAGAGAGCAACGTTCTACCAGAAACGCTCAACCATTGTCTTGAGCTCCTTTAGTGTTAAATAGATTTATAATTTGAATACTTGTTGTTAGGCTTTACGAAGCAGTTCCAATAAATAAAGAAATATTGAAAAAAATAAAACGGGATCACGGTAGTTTTTGCCGGGTTGATATTTAGCCCTACCGTTTTTCACCATCCCTTTGGTATACTTAAGCCCTTTTCAACGATGTCGCAGAGAGTGTTCTAAACTTTCTCGCACCAGTATCACAATATCGTCCGCGTACCTCTGAAAACGAATTCCCCTCTCTCTCTCTCTCTTACTACCAGGCTCCACAACAGGGAGGGATAGTACACCACCCTGTGGGCAGCCCCTTGTAGTGCCAAGACGAATCTTGCTCTCAACGCAGCATGGCTTCCGTTACGTTCGTTTTCAAGTGCGATGATTACGCTTGCGTAAGACACTTTATCAAGAGCCCCCTAAATGTCAAGGCGCATAACGCAACCTCGCCGCCTCGGTGAGTCGATATCGCGCTCGCCTGCATCGCTGGTTCCTGCCGTTTGCTCTTCATATCCCAAAACTTCTGGCTGGTAATTACTGGGCAGCACCGCCATCCGAATTCTTTTTAAGGCCTCCGAGTACCTGCGCTGTGTCGTTCCCTGCAGTGGATTTTGGTGGAGCGTCTTCTTTCGACCGCCTGTGGTTTGTTCCCCTTGACCCTCTTCGATCTTGACGGCGCCTGAGGGGTTATCCGTTCTCTTTTCGGTTTTGTGGACTGACTTTTGGTTTTCTGAGGTGCCGATCTTTCGCTGTTCCGTCTCTCCGACGAGGTTGCGTTGGCTGGGAGACGCACCCGAGTCTGGTGGCGAACGCTCCTGCCTCCTCCCTGCTTCTGCTCAGGGACCGTTTCTGTGCTGCCTCTGGTGTCATACCATCCTGTAGGTACCTCAAATACCGCTTGAGTGTGACACCATTCATGCCCGATTTACGAGGGTCGTCACGACCTCTTGGGCGTCTTGATTCTGTGGTATATTTTCTCCCCGTTTCCTCTTCCGTTCACACCTCGATTCCACTCTCTTGAATTCACCCTCCTCGGTAGAGTCGATCCTGCTCGAGGGGGTTGTGTTGCCGAGGTTCACAAAACCTGCAACAGCCGCAGTGGACGCCTTGCGCCGAGTGTCGCTGCAAAAGGTCACATCATCGTCGTCACTCGCATGCTCCTCGAAAACAGCGCGTTCCTCCGGCGAAAAAGCGTGCAGGAAGCTGATCTTGCGTTTATCCTCTGGGCCGCTCTTATCTGCGTTTCTTATGTTGCAGCCAGTTGATGTTGTTGTTGTCGACGTGGTTGTAGTTATAGTTACCATTACCGGGCTCCGTTCGAATACAGTCGAATTAACCTCCTGACTGCATATCATCCAATGGACGTGGAAGTCGCATAACAACCTGGACTAGGAAGTGGTAGCGCTTGGTCGCCACATACATGTGGCTTCCAGGAGATATACCATTCAGCACCGCTCATGCAGGTTAGGAGATGCCGTAAATGCATTGCAGTTTAAGCCCCGGCAAACCATCGCAATCCTTTGCCATCTCAATTAGAATATTTCATATTTTTTTCTCTGTTACATTTTTTCATTATCAATTACCTACAGCTAATTTATCCAACGCGTACGAAATGCTTGAGCAATCCGTTCGTATATCGATATCCGGCATTTGTAAGGTGTTAAACACCGGACCAGCCATTCAGTGTCCTTCAATGTTTCTTAAATGCGGTTGGAATAGTGCCACAAAACCTTAATTTTACAACCAGGTGTAATTAATAAAAAAATAAAAAAATGTTTTTGCGTAAATACAGTTGTAGAAAATTAAAAAAAAGGTTTGTTAGAAAATTTTCCTGCTCGAGAGACAGCACCACATGTCGGAAGTGACACTATCTCAAAACAAATATCAAGCTTTTATAACTTCTCTGTTTTTATTTTTTTTTTTATTTGCGTTTTCTTAAATTGAACACGTTTTCAATATGAATATGACAAGCATATTGAGATATTTAGCACTGTAAACACCATGGATTCTTTTGAAATAAAAATCTTTTGAAGTATGTAATTCACTCTTATTTTATTATATTTATATGACATGACAAATACCAGTATTGCCACATATTTTTTTTTAAATTACCAAAAAATCATAATTGTTCTGTGTCGAACTACTTCCTGTACTGGCGGTCTTCGGCCGCACTTCAAAAAAAAATAACCCTTGTCGGTCCAACCCCGGGATGTTCGTAGTTCTTTTGTGTCTAACTACTTTCTGCACAGGCGGCCTTTGGTCCCGCTTCAAAAATAATAAACCCTCATCGATCGAACACCTATATTAAACAAAAGGAGAGAAATACTGAAAAACTTTGAATTCTATAATAAGTATTTTCTATTTATTATGGTATATAATCCATATAAATATGTGCAACAATAGTTCATTTTGAATCATTGATTATATTTTCAGGATGCAAAGTATGGCAACACTGGTATTTGTCATAAATGTAAACTCGCAAATCTCTTGAAAGTTTGAATGTGCAAAATAATTTGTAAAGTATATTTATTTTCTTTAAAAATACACAATTTTTATAAAGTTTTAATATATTTGATTGTGAACGGTGTAATTAAACATATATTAATTGAAAAATGTGTGAAAAGTGGGTTAAACATAGTGAAATAACGAGCATTGTTTCTACAAACTTTTGAACTTTATTTAGAAATATCTCGAAAACTATGAGTCTGAGGAGGGTATATGTTTTTTTAATCCTGCCCACCTATTCTATCCAGCGGTACCATCAAATCGCGGCGCCAAAAGAATCGTAATATTGCCATTTCGGTGATATAAAAAACTATTTAAATAAATTTCTGCATGAAAAAAAATGTTTGTACAAAATTAACAACTTTTCTCGTCTGAACCTACATGTAATATATTACTTACGATAATGTTAGATATGTAAGTCGATTACAAAATTTATTATCGTTAATATTTATTATCGTTAATATGAAATAATAACATCACAGATGGTAGCATAATTTATTTTGGACTGCTGCTTGAAAATTACTGCTTTTTAGCTATTATAAAGAGATTATTAAAATTTAAATCAACCGAACTTTTAAAGATGGCTTCGAAAGTGGTACGTAAAAGTATAATTTATAGTAAAATGTGTGTATATATGTGAATATGTGTTAGAGAAGGGGAAATAGCTATATTATGTCATAAGTTTACATTAATTGTTAGGATTAATGTAGAATGGAAACCTCAAAATTGAAATTAATTGTATCCCCTAATTTCGGGATTGTAATAAATATACACGGCTAGAGGAGGTTCGCTTGATCATGAAAATAAGTATACCCACGTTTAGAGGAGGACATCCAGATCAATATATATATATAGCAATTCCTGTCTTGTGGTTTTTGAGATATTTGCATTTAAAGTTCAAAAATTCAACTACTTAAAGAGAATGATACTTATAACTATATTTTACACTTTTATATCCACTAAGACCTCACTAGTTCGTTTCTACCCTTATTTAAATTAAATACAATTTTTATTCATTGCTTAACATTTGGCTGGGATTTAGAATAGCATGGTTGTAGTGATAGAGGAGGTCCTTAAGATCAATAAAATATATTTATATAGTTGCCCCTGACTTATGACGCTACTTTGACAGATTTGCATTTAAAGTTCAACAAATCAACTTTTTAGTGCGTGTTCCTTTGATTTATAATGAATTGTACACATATGTATGTATGTTTTTAACTTTTATATCCACTAATTCTATACAAATTTCTTCATACACATTTGATTTGTATTAAATATCGCAAAAATAACTTTGATTCCATATAAAACTTTCGTTGCAATTTATTAATCATTAAAAAGGAAATGGTTGTCAGGAAGCATAAAATTAGTGTTAATCTATTTTGTAACCGAATAAAAATTAGAAATGTTAAATCTTTCAGTATTTTCAGTATCTTAATAAATCCCGGTGTTTAATCGACCAAAGTTTTTTTTAAGCAATGCCTTCAACTCTAAAAGGAGTTCAAAGGAACTGAATACGTTTAGGTATTTATCCGGCCAGGATTATTTATTAGTTTTTTGAACCGGCGACGAAGGCCGCGATCGCAAAGGAAGTCTTATGCGTAAGAATCAAAGACATCCCTATATTGGACTGATTAGGTTTATTTTGTGAAGCTCGGCAGATGGCCATTTCTGCCCTTGGGGTTTTATTTCTTTAGGTTCTTTTGTAAAATATGAAGATAAGGAAACCCTGACTATTGGTTATAATGTAATACTTTTGTTATTGTGAACAAAAAGAATTAAACAATAGTTAAATATTGAGTAAAAGTTATTTTTGCACTATTTAATATACAATTTATAAATGTAAATAAAAAAAAAAATCGAGGAAACACGAAATTTAAATAGTTGAATTTTTGAAATTTAAATGCAAATATTTCAAAAACCATAAATCAGCGCCTACTATATATACACTGATTGACACTATAAGTGGGACACGCCAAAAATAATTTGTTCTTTTAACATAAAAATAAATATTAACACTAGAACTACCAAGACCGTCATTTTGACGGTTTTCAAATTACATGCTTAAAAATTTTATTATTATTTATATAATTGTTCAGGAGTTTTTGTTACGACTTTTTATAAAATATAAGCACAGTTAATTATTACTATCCCTCACCGACTTTAATTTCCATAATCAGTATGACCTATGTATATACCTATTTATACCAAGACCCGTCAAAATGACGGTTATAATAATTTATATATCATCTATGCAATGAAGGACAACAGTACATATAATATATACATATATGTATGTATATAGGCTCACGTAGATGGATTTACAGGTATTTTATAATATTTTGGACTTTTCAGCAATCAATTCGTTAATTTTGTGTAAAGAGACTTGTGGTGTAAATATAACCAGAAAACAAGTAACAAAGTAACAGTATTCAAGTCCTCTTGGAGACGACGTGGCATACTTTCCACAAGATTTTTGCATACCGAAGCTTCTATTTGGCTCTATTCTTCTTCCACGGCTTTCTTCAACTCTGATTTTGTTTTAATATTTATTTTGGACAGTCTTTCTGTTCTGCCCATAAATGCCCTATGGGATTAATGTCGAGGGGATTGAGTAGGCGTACAAAATACTTTTGGGCAATTGTAGAGCAACCAATTTTTAGCATTCCAGGATTTATGCTTCGGGTCGTTGTCTTGATAAGACAAAAAACAATCACGAATCCCAAGTTTCTCCGCGCTGCATGGACATTTGCTTTCAGAATGTCTATATATCCTTTACCATCTACAAAATGCGGTTTCCAACCCCATCCCTCGACATACAGCCCCAAATCATCAGTGAGCCACCATCGAACTTCACTTCGGCGATCTAACCCCGTTTGTATCCTCCTGACTCGTGCTGGCATTGAGTTCAACCCTTTCCCGAAGGAATTTTTCCACCGCCCCAGGCGACTTTAAAGCGCACCACGATCTTTGGCATTCCTGCCTGTCAAATAATCGTAGGGGGTTGGAGCTGGCGGAACAGATTGACGATTCGACATTCTGCATAATGAATGACGAAGCCCGCACCAGAGTTATGGGCACTTGCAGTAGCTCACCCGATATTACCATTGCTAGTGGCCTCGCATCAGACCATAATTATCTCCTGCCGAGAAACCTGCCGACTTCGTTTCTGTGGACAACCGTCCCTTCGTTAAATTTAACAAAGCTAACTGGGTCGGTTTCACAGAATTTACTGAAAACACCGTCAACGCGCCACCCATTCCTATGGACGGATGCGTTGTCGAACGTCTATTCTGCAAAGTGATCGGAGATGCTACCGCTCGCTTCATCCTAGCTGGACGAATAGCTGAAATCCGCCCCAACATCCCAGCCGTTTTAGCTAACGAGCGCAACACCATTGGCCTTGATGGAATCAACATGCTAATGCTAAACCATCTAAGCCCGACGGGAGTAAGATATCTCACCAAGGTCCTCAACCTGTCGCTGGGCACTCTTCAAATATCTGATGTGTGGAAAGTCGGAAGACTGGTCCCACTACTGAAACCTGGGAAACCCGCCAGCAAAGGGGAGTCTTATCGACCGATAACTCTCCTCTCCCCAGTAGTGAAGAAACTTGAGGCATTGATACTCCCGACCTTCACCCACCACCTGAGTCTAGCGGACCCGGATTTTTATACGGCCATGGACTGTCAACTCGGCAGAATTCTGCCACTCCAGCAACAACAACGATCCTCGTAGCGGTGGACCTGTCAAAAGCTTTTGACACGGTCAATCATACAACGCCACTGCAGGACTATGAAAGAACTCCGTTTCCTCCAGGGCTAAAGAGGTAGACCATGAACTATCTGGGCAGTCGTCAGTCATCCGTACTATTTCGAGGTGAAACATCTAAACTGAGAAGAATTAAACAGGGGGTTCCGGAGGGTGGTGTTCTCTCCCCGTTACTGTTTAACTTCTACATCTCGAAACTCTCGCAACCACAAGAGGGGGTTTCCATAACCTCATACGCAGATGACTGCATGATATTGATGTCGGGCAATGGAATCGATGGCATGGGTTCGAATTTAAACAACCGACCTTTCTCGTTTCCTCACTGCACGGATCATGACTTTCTCCCACCAAATCCACCGCGACCATATTTACGAACTGGACGAAGGAGTATAGAGTAGAGCTTAATATTGCAGTCGATGGCGTCTAAATTCCGACTGTCAATAACCATACGATTTTAGGTGTAACCTTCGGTAGTCTATGTTCTTTCTCTCCACATACGACCGCGATTATTGCCAAGTTACAGAGCCGCAACAAAGTCCTAAAGTCGGTAGCCGGCAGCACATGGGGAAAAGACAAAGAAACGTTGTTGACAACTTACAAGGCAATCGGCTGGCCGTAATACAGAAAACCTGCCAGAATACACCACTCCGAACCTCCTAGGAGCATCAAGGGCTCATTTCTCGACGTCGTCGTACAGTACCCCGACCGGACCTCGGACGCAACGGGCTTTCGACAGTTACTGACCGCCATTCACAGTGAAGCCATCAACACCTTCACCGACTCCCTTCCAGTGAATGGCGTTCTTGGAGTTTACCACCTATCGAAGACGAAGAGCTCGAGTTGCCGCGAGAACTCGAGTGACCATACCGCATATTTTGGATATTGTAGCAGGTTTCTATTCGTATTTATCCAGAATAGACCCTGACATATCCTACGTATTTCCTGCATGCAACGAGTCTCCGCATGACACTTACCACCTCTTTGGTCCGACCCCGTCGAAACAGCACGTTTCTTGGGCCTCCCGTTAGATACCGTCGAAGACAACACTGATAACCCTCACCATCCTAATGGGGACTGATAACCGTTAATACAAAAACAACCATACGAAACGCTTGTCGTCCGATCAAAAGATGTTAATTTTGGTTTCGTCAGTGAAAAGAACCTAAGAATAACTGAAAATCACAAGAAGTTTCATATATAAAGCTTTAAAAACAATTTACTTTACGCCAAAACCAAAAGACCTTGATATTTCAGAGCAAAATCCATTCTTTCTTTCTGGTGTTTTTTTTTCCGATATCATTGCTTTTCGACGAGTTATTTTTGCGTTAAGTTCATTTTGTCTAAATAATCTTCGAACTGTTTCTGCACTTACTTCAACTTTCTTTTCGTCTTTGAGCTGTTTTTGTAACTCTACAGCAGACAGATATGGGTTATTTTTTTAAATTATTTTATTTTTCTGTCAGGTATTTTATTACATAAGGTACGGGAGTTTTTTTAAGCGCTGAATAATGTTAAATACAGTAGATTTTTTTAGCTACAATTTCGCCTATTTCCCTTATAGATTTATTATATTCGTAATTATTAATTATAATTTTGCTTTCTTCAATTGTAGTGTGATTCATTTTTCCAATTTTAGTCGCTGTTAATCTAATTATGTTGCCAGTTAATGACCTACTAAAGGCATTTTCAATTTTAGTTCAGTTTCTAGACAAAATAACGATACCAGGATTTCGGGAGTAAAATGGGTATGGTCGGATAGAGGAGATTCTCCAGATCACGAATATATATGGTTATAGCAGGAAGCTCATAGTTTTCGAGATATTCGCGATTAAAGTTGAAATTTTGCAATATTTTAATTACATATTTCCGGTATTTAAAATTAATTTTTCACTTAAATTTTTAAATTTTTCAATTTTATATACACTAACACATCACTTATTCCTGGGACGGTATACTAAAGTCGACCCAATAACTGTCCCAATTCAAATGTGAGTTCCATTGAACGCACAATAAATGTATTCATTTTGCTATTGTTATAGTATAAACTTCGGTTTTTTTCATGTCAATAAAAAATATATGTATGTCTTATTTGAAATAAAAAATAATTTGTGAAAAAATTATCGTACCTTGCTTACTATTTATATTCGAAGTTAAAAAATCAAATAGTTTTTGGGGTGTCCCATTTATAGTGTGAGTTTGTAGATATGTATATATTCGTGATCTGGAGGACCTGCTCCATCCGTTCATACCCATTTAAATCCAGAAATCGAAGGATGCTTTCTAAAATTTACCCTAAATTTATTTTGCATTGTTTATAGACTAAATAAAAATTAAAAAATATAATTGTAAAATTCATTATAAATCGAAGAATATTTCTTTGTATATTTTAAATTTTTACGAATTCTTATTTTCTATTGAAATAATCTACTTTTGCTTTTATGAGATTTACCAATATTGTGAAGTATAAACAAATATAACTTAAATCTTAAATTACCTAAAAGTCACACGTTTTGCATTATTTGATATTATTTCTTCTGGTGAGTGGTTATATATACATATAAATATGTAGATAAAGTATACTTTCTTTAAGGATATACATATATTTCAGTATATACATAATATGTATATATTATGCTATTCAAATGTCACCAAAACTAGTTTTATATAGATGTTGCATATTTTTAAGCGTTTCTGTTCGGTGAGTTGCTTAAACTTTCTGTCGCCTTCCTACAGTGTCACTCAAATATTCCAGGTTCCAGTACCACTTAAAAAAGTTACAAACAAGCATACATACAAGTGAAGCTAATAAAAGCGTATTAAAATGCGGGCTCTGAAGCTTTAAAAAATCCTCATGCTGTCATGTTCATGTTTTAAAAATTTTAATAAGAATTAAGGAAATTAGCTTATGTGAAAAGCGTAAAACTAAATAACTTTAAAACTTCAATTTTTTGTGCTAATAAGTTATGGTTTCCATATACGAAGTATTACTATTAAGGATTATTAGAAGTCGGTTTTAAGGTATTAAAGTAAGCCATTTGTAAGTTTTCTCTTTATATTTTTTTAGACTACTGGATTGACGGGTTTGGTAGTGGCAAGTAATCCTCATCACACTTTAAGTGCTCTTTACGGTAAAATATTAAGAGCTCTAACCAAAATGCCTCAGGATGCTTCGTATAGGAAATATACTGAGAAAGTTGTCCAAAACAGACTAAAAGCGGTAGAAGCGGTATGGTAAATATGGGCTGACTTCGAAAACGTACTACTGCAAAGCAGAGATAAAGAGATGTCCAACTCCTCACTTCCAATGAGAGAACAATTGTTAAACGTCAGAACCTGCTGAACTTTGACAGTTGATCGAGTTCAGGAGGTTTTGACGTTTAGCAATTGGAAACGAGCGATGGCCAGATTGAAATCTTCCCATAAAAATATGTAAATGGAGGGATTTGTTGCATTGTTCAATACCACTTACAAGAAATGTAAAACAATGAAAATTAAATAAATTTATGAAATTTAAATGTATTAGATGAAACGTTTTGTAATGTGAAGCATCATAATATTATTTTCAATGGAAAATTATTAAAAACATTTATTGATTAAGAGCTAAAAAGCTTTAAACCTTTTATTGGATATTGAAAGGTCAAAAGTCTATATATTAATTAACCACTATATAGTATTTTTTATTCGTACTAAATATTGGGTATTTTACTTTAAATGTCCAAAAATTATTATTTTGTCCAATCTGGCCATAATGGAAAATGTTATAAAAAACGTTAATTTTGAACACCGTAATAAGTTGGACATCCCTTTATTCCTGACTGCAAAGTGTCGATACACTATCATGTGCTGAACAAATAGAGAGAGACACAACATAACTACTATGATGTGCTGAACACATAGAGCGCATCAGACTCCAAGCGACCTCTCTCAAGTATCAAAATACACACGTTCTCATGGACACAGTTATTTAAACAGCTGGAGGACTACTAGATAGCAGGCTCTCAGTTGTCGCTCTCGCTAATTTAAAAATATTTTTTATTTTCCCGACGACATCGCTCTCTATGTGTTCAACACATGACTCCAGTATTTATACATCATCGGTATGGAACACTTCAAACAACATTACAAAATAATACGTTTTATAATTTGAGATAATAGAACATATACATAATATAGGTATTCCATAACAAACTTTGCGAGCGTATAAATGTAAAAAATTATTAATTTGAAATCGGTCAGTTTCATTGTAAATATATAGCAAATATTCCGGATGCATAATAGAACATTAATTTTGTTCGTATGCATTATAATTAACGTTTTTGAAGTCAGCCAAACTCGTACTCATTTCGGGGTTTTACATGCATATTTTTCTTCTTAGCACAAAGACGTTGCCACTTTGGAAAAAGAAATTGCTTGTGGACAGGTAGAGGAACTAATCGTACAAGCTGAAAATGAACTAATTTTAGCCCGCAAAATGTTAGGATGGAAGCCTTGGGAGTCTTTGGTAAAACCAGCACCTCAAAAGCAATGGAATTGGCCACCTGCAAAAATTGACGAACCAATGATCTAAATAATATTATTATGTTAATAAATGTGATAAAGCCTCATCCCATGGGATGGGATTTATTAAAAAGTATTTAGGAGTTTTTCAATAAAATGCTCGGAAAATATCGTTTGAGTTGAACGGATGACTTTTCTACTACGGTTAGGTGTTAAACATACAATGGAGCCACCTTAAGACGAGACCAGGTTTGTATCACATCTTTGGCATGAATTTTTTACGATCGTGAGGGAATGAAGTTGGCGGAACAGTTAGACGATTCGACATGCTGCAAAATTAAAGACGAGGTCTCAACAAAATATGGGCACAAATCAACCACACAACGTTATTAGAAGATATTGTAAGTTAAAAATAATTAAACAGCTGATTCCGCAGGGTGGTGTCTTCTCCCGCTACCGCTTAACTTCTATTTCTAGGCATTGAATTATTTAGCCAAAGGAGATTCCAGGACATACACTCATAATTGTACGATATTGCAGTTAGGCAAAAAAAAAAAAAAAAATTAAGGCTTGCCGACGGTATTAAGATTTCAACTGTTAACAAACCTGAGTTGTGAGCTTCGATTCCCGGAACGATTGCCACAGGGCAAGTTCTGGGGTCGAATCATAATATCCTTGAACGTATAACTTGTCACATAAATAGTTGTATTTCGAATTATGACATACGTAATCGTAAGGCTTCTATCGTAATCTGGCATGATGACATGCGTGAATGAGTATAAATTTATCCGTTCCTTCGAAATGTCATTCGAAGGAAAACTGTCAATCGAAATAGACAAGTTTATGAAAATGTGAGTAATTTTTTTTCGACGTTGCGAGTTTTCGAGAGAAAAGTTCTGCGAAAGATTTATGGTCCTTTGCGCGTTGGCCACGGCGAATATCGCATTCGATGGAACGATGAGCTGTACGAGATATACGACGACATTGACATAGTTCAGCGAATTAAAAGACAGCGGCTACGCTGGCTAGGTCATGTTGTCCGGATGGACGAAAACGCTCCAGCTCTGAAAGTATTCGACGCAGTACCCGCCGGGGGAAGCAGAGGAAGAGRAAGACCTCCACTCCGTTGGAAGGACCAAGTGGAGAAGGACCTGGCYTCACTTGGAATATCTAATTGGCGCCACGTAGCGAAAAGAAGAAACGACTGGCGCGCTGTTGTTAACTCGGCTATAATCGCGTAAGCGGTGTCTACGCCAATCAAGAAGAAGAAGAGTAATTTTTTTTATAGTTATTTTTTAAATAATTTTTAGTAATAAAATCAAGAAACAAGGAGAATGGAATACTATATTATGTTACAACAACACAATTTTTGTATTTCAGGTTACATTAAAAAGTAATAATTTACAAGGTTAAAGACATAGATATACATATGTACATTTTAAAATTAAATTCAAGAAAATTTTTTTTTCTCTTTATTTCTATTGCGATTAGGCGGTTCCTTAACCCGGCATTCCGTTCTCTATGTGTACAGAATCGCAATTTTGAGGGTTGTAACTTATTTTAAATTTTATGTACATGTTATGTTATGCCGCACAAACGTTAGTAAACCTTGCCATTTTTGTAGGATGATACCTTCCTCTTCTCACATCCTGAAATTCTGCACCGACTTTTTAACATTCCAATGCTTCTACAACAAAAATGTTATTAATGGTTAGTTTATTAAAACTTTCCAACAGGACAGAACAAGAAAGAAGAGAAAGTTGAATCTATGAGCAGGAAAGCATATCGATTGCTGCGGTCCATGAAATCAGGCGCAACAGCCGCTTAGAACTTATGAGATGTGCAGGTTTGAACGTTGTACGTACATATAAATCACGGCTTAGGTAGTAGTGGTGGCCTAGCCTTTATTTTGGCGACATCGACCGCAGAGTTACTTCCTTAGAATGTCACGCTATAGCTATTCGGCCAGGCACTATCGGTTAAAAAATATTTAATATATACATCCTCCAGTTACTTGTTGCCCTATAGTATTTCACTCGAATATAGGCTCGTGGTGAAAACCGTACCGCGACTTTAACGCGATCCACAATCTTTGGCACTCCTACCTGTCAAACGATCGTAACAGAATGGAGCTGGCGAAATAGGTGGACGAATCGACATTCTGCACCATCAATGATAAAGAACCCACCAGAATTATGGGCGACAGCATAATCCTGCAACTTATGCTAACTCTCGTATAAGACCATCTGCCCATAACAACAACAATTTCTAAAAAGTAATTGGGGATGGAGTCATGTGTAGAAGTTCACGCAACTGAGGAAAGCTTTCTGATCGCCRTTCACTTGGGAGTGGCCAGAAACGATTCTTTTACATATGACTCAAGCAGCTCACGACTTCCGGTCCTTGACCAAGTATCCTCTGGGTAGCCTAAGAACATCCCTTTGATGGCGAACTAAAGTGAGAAGGCGAAACATTTCCTGCACAGGGTTGTGCGCTGGGCTTGGGACCCGCCACGTAAAAAAACCACCCCAATTACAACGCAACAACAGCCTCGGATGAGAGACCCCACTTTTGATGATGACCATAGCAAACGAAATAAGGACTACGAATTGAGGGCATGCACCTGGAATGTCCGGTCCTTTAATTGGGAAGGTGCTGCTGCCCAGCTGGTTGATGTCTTCGTAAAAATAAAGGCTGACATCACCGCCGTCCAAGAAATGCGATGGACGGGACAAGGACAGAGACGAGTAGGTCCTTGTGGCATTTACTATTTACTACAGTGGCCATATAAAGGAGCACAAGTTTGGTGTGGGATTCSTRGTGGGAGAGAGACTCCGTCGCAGAGTACTATCATTCACCCCGGTGAATGAACGTCTGCCCACAATCCGCATCAAAGCGAGGTTCTTCAACATATCGCTGATTTGCGCCCACGACCCGACGGAAGAGAAGGACGATGTGACCAAGGATACATTTTCTGAGTGCTTGGAAAGCACTTATGAGAGCTGCCCCCGCCACGATGTCAAAATCGCGCTTGGCGACTTGGCCAGGGTGGGCAAAGAAGGTATCTTTGGTACTACGGTCGGTAAATTCAGCCTCCACGAGGAAACATCCCCAAATGGGTTGAGGCTGATCGACTTCGGTGCAGATTCCAGCATAAGAAAATACATCAAGCTACCTGGCTGTCCCCGGATCGAAAAACCACCAACCACATCGATCATGTTGTGATAGACGGAAGACACGTCTCCAGTGTTTTAGATGTGCGTACGCTCCGAGGTCCTAACATCGATTCGGACCACTATCTTGTTGCAGCCAAGATTCGCACGCGCCTCTGTGCAGCAAAAAACGCATGCCATCAAACACAAGGAAGGTTAGACGTCGGGAAGCTGCAATCACAACAGACAGCCGAGCGATTTTCTACTCGGCTTGCACTCCTGCTCTCTGAGAGTACTCGTCAACAACTCGGTATAAGGGAACTGTGGGACGGCATTTTAAACTCCTTACGTACAGCCGCAACCGAAACCATTGGTTTTCGGAAAGTACAAAAGAACAGCTGGTACGACGAGGAGTGCCGTGTCGCAGCGGATAGAAAACAGGCTGCCTACCTCGCCACGTTACGATCGACCACAACACGTGCGGGATGGGATAGATAGAGGGAAGCGAGATGCATTTAAGAAGAGTTTAATAAGCTGGCCGACAGGGGTAATGCTCGAAAATTCTACGAAACAATTCGGCGGCTTACAGAAAGTTTCACGACCGGAGCATATTCTTGTAGAACCCTCAAAGGTGATCTAGTCACCGATGCCCAGAGCATACTTAAATTATGGAGGGTACACGTCTCCAGCCTGCTGAATGGCAGTGAACGCACAACCGCAGGAGAAGGCGGACCCGATTCCCCACTCGATGACGATGGAGCAGACGTTCCATTGCCCGACCAGGAAGAAGTTCGAATAGCAATTACCCGTCTAAAGAACAACAAAGCGGCGGGGGCCGATGTATTGCCGACCGAGCTATTCAAGCACGGCGGCGAAGAACTGATAAGGAGCATGCATCACCTTCTTTGTAAAATATGGTCGGACGAAAGCATGCCCAACGATTGGAACTTAAGTGTGCTATTCCCAATCCTCAAAAAAGGAAACCCCACAATCTGCGCCAACTACAGTGGGATAAGCCTCYTCAATATCGCATATAAAGTTCTATCGAGCGTATTGTGTGAAAGATTAAAGTCCACCGTCAGCAAGCTGATTGAATTTGTATCCGTTTCTATGCCGCGATATCTGAATTTGGTATCCCTGCAAAACTTATACGGCTGTGTAAGCTGACGTTGACCAGCACCAAAAGCTCTCTCAAAATTGGGAAGGACGCCTCCGAGCCGTTCGATACCAAACGAGGTTTCAAACAAGGCGATTCCTTATCGTGCGACTTTTTCAACCTGCTTCTGGAGGAAATAGTTAGAGCTGCAGAACTAAATGGAGAAGGTAGCATCTTCTATAAGAGTGTACAGCTGCTGGCGTATTGATATCATCGGCCTCAACACCCGCGCCGTTAGTAATACTTTCTCCAGACTGGACAAGGAAGAAACACAAATGGGTCTGGCAGTGAACGAGGACAAGACGAAATATCTCCTGTCATCAAACAAACAGTCGTCGCACTCGCCATTTGGCACTCACGTCACTGTTGACAGTCAAAGCTTTGAAGTTGTAGATAATTTCGTCTGTCTTGGAACCAGCATAAACACCAGCAATAATGTCAGCCTGGAATTCCAACGCAGGATAACTCTTTCCAACAGGTGCTACTTCGTACTGAGTAGGCAATTGAGAAGCAAAGTCTTCTCTCGACAATCAAAAACCAAACTCTATAGGTCACTCATAATTCCCGTCCTGCTATATGGTGCAGAGGCTTGGACGATGTCAACAAAGGATGAGTCGACGTTGCGAGTTTTCGAGAGAAAAGTTCTGCGAAAGATTTATGGTCCTTTGCGCGTTTGCCAAGGCGAATATCGCCTTCGATGGAACGATGAGCTGTATGAGATATATGACGACATTGACATAGTTCCAAGAATTAAAAGACAGCGACTACGCTGGATAGGTCATGTCATGAGAATTGACTCTGAAAGTATTCGACGCTGTACCCGCCGGGGGAAGCAGAGGAAGAGGAAGACCTCCACTCCGTTGGAAGGACCAAGTGGAGAAGGACGTGGCTTCACTTGGAATATCTAATTGGCGCCACGTAGCGAAAAGAAGAAACGAATGGCGCGCTGTTGTTAACTCGGCTATAATCGCGTAAGCGGTGACTACGCCAATCAAGAATTGAATCCATATTGTCAAAGTCAGCTGTTATGTTTTTATGAAAATTAGTTTTTTAAATGATAACTGCACACGAATAGATTGTAAATAACAAAACCATCAAAGTGTAAACAAATAATTCATGAGAAAAACTACACAACTAATTTTGACATTCTGGAAATATAACAATTGAATCATGCTTTGCTCTTCTTTTTTACTGGCGTAGACACCGCTTACGCGATTATAGCCGAATTAACAACAGTGCGCCAGTCGTTTTTTCTGATGTGGTGATGTTAGCCTTCATTTTCACAAGGACATCAACCAGCTGGGCAGCGGCACCTTCCCAATTAAGGGAGTTCTTATTTCGTTTGCATCATCAAAGGGGGGGTCTTTCATCCGAGGGATTGTTAGTTTTCATTGCGAGTGTTTTTTTACGTGGCATTCATTACGGGCAATGTGCTGTCATTTGAGTGTGACATAGTTTTTCATTTCCATTAAAACCTATTCAGAGATAAAGAGATGCCCAACTATTCTTTCACTGGAAATGTGAGAACCGCTTGCCTACCGACCTTTGACAGTTGACTGGATTGGGTAGGTTTTGACGTTTTGCAATTGGAAAGACTGGAGCGGACAGATTGTAATTATACCAAAATATATGTGAACGGAGGGATTTGTTGCCGCCGGTCAAGATCGCTAATAAAAAAATTAAAATCAAAGAAAATGCGAAATTGAAATATATTTCTTTGTATGTTTTGCAATTTGATGTATAGTGGAATTAATTTTCAATTACAACTGATTGAAAACATTTATTAATTGAGAACGAACAGGCTTAATTCACCTTTGGCTAAATAAGCACCTGACCCCCTCCTAAAATAACCCCCCACTACACCCCACACGTACACACCATACTCAACACATCATCTTTTTATCCCACACTACACACAACAACTCAACGCATCATCATCTACACCACACCTTTCACACCAAACACAATCAACAAAAGGGACCCAATTCTTTTTCGATTACGATCCGTGCGCATATGTCAGCTGAGTATCTGTAGGAAACCAACACTGTCGCAATATTGCTGCAGTTATTTGCTTGCTCGAACATCCCCCGTATCTCGAGTCAGCTATAAACTCATTTTTCCCGCTTTTAATGCCAAACCATAGGCCAGTTGCCGCGAGTTTTTATAACGATTTTCTATGGTCCTTCGAGCCGTACCGGACGGCACATAAATTTTTTTTTACGGAAACTCAAAATTCGGTGACGGTAACGTGATAACCAAAATATAAAAAACCAAACTAAACCACATTAAAAAAAAAAAACTAGTGAAAAGTGTTAAAAATTGCGGAAACACAACGGTGTATATACATATATATTGTGGTAAAATAACGGTGGTGACATACATAGATTAAACAAGACCCGTTGGTGGCAATAATTGTGCATAGACACAAGTGCTGTAACAAAACTAAAACAAAGTGTAGTGACATAGTGCAGTGATCAAAATAATATACACATACAATACACATACATATTTAAAGAGCTAGTAGTTTCAAATCAAACCCACAAGCGAAAACCTAAAAAAGTGTGGTGACAAAAAGTGCAGTGAAGAGAGAGAAAGCAGAGTAAAATAATAATTACACCTGCGATATACATACATTCATATAAAGCGATAGTGCAGTGACATAACCTACGAACAAAAGGAGAAAAAGTCATACAACAATACGAGCACAGCTACACCGCCAGGAGGACTGGAGAAACACGAAAAAGAAAGGACAGGCACAAGCACAGGCACACGCACACGGCCCACACAATCAGATACATACGAAACTCATATTCTCCCCAAAAGCCCCTGGAGGAAAGCAAAGTGAGTTGTATCGTTTCCTTGCAATTAGTATATTTTACACATGTGTGATTTAATTTCACAAATTTAAATTTACGGTCTGACCAAAATTCCGGTAATCAAACTGTTTTCGGTATCCGGTATATTTTCCGGTAAAAACCGCAAACAAAGCAGTGTGGTACCGTATATAGCGGATTACTGATTGCCGGTAAATGCTTACCGTTGTGTTATAACACAGAAACTATCCCCAAAAAGTATTTAAGTATTTATTTGCAAAATTTTCCAGCAATACAACTTATACTTAATCAAGTATAAGCAGGATTGCTTAAAATAAGCTACGGCAATCACAAAAGAAAAAAAAACAAAAGCATATGTACGAATTAAATTTTAAACCATACATACATACATATATTTCTATAGCATACAAAGAGCATAACATGCTCTTTCGCTAGTTTAACCATACACAAATCAATATACACATTTAAAAATACATATATATACATATTCTAAAATCAGAATAACATTAAATTTTCCCGATACCCCTTGGATTTTGGCTAACAAAACCAAGCAGGATTGCGTATAAAATATATTCAAAGTCCATATTGGCATTTGTTCCGCAATACCCCTTGGTTTGTGATCAACAAAAATAAGCAGGATTGTGTAAAAAGCAAAGCGTAATACATATGTACATACATGCATATGTACAAAGGGCAGTGATCTCTAATACGAGCGCTCATTAGCACATATAGGACATTTGGACATTAAGCATATATAAAAGAAATATATATAGAAAAATAAAATACTTAAAATAATTTCCGGACATTAATAAATAATTAAATCAAATTTAAGCGATTAATTATTTATTTCATTTCGAAACTCCTATTTACCTAAAAGAGCTCTCGTCTAATCATATACATAAATATATATATATGTATATACGAAAATATTTTGAAATCTCAGCTTATTAAGAGCCTTTGGTTTTATTGATTTTTTGAAACTCTGACATACAAAGAGTCTTCTATTCAACATTTTATATACGAAACTTCTTCTAAACATCTACAAGTCTAGGCTTCMCTAAGACGTTTTAATTTATTCTATACATCTTCTAAATGAGCTCAGATTCAAAAGAATCTAAAGTAATACAATCACTAAAAGTTTCGGAAATGATTTCAGAAGAAAAGAGCCCATGTACACCTGCTGAAGCTACACGCTCAAAGAAAGGTGCTACAAAGCAAAAAAAAGCTTAAAGATATTTCATATACTAAGTTCATTGCTGAGAGTGACAATCTAATTCGATACTGCACTCGATTTTCATCTTCACCTACTCAAGATAATTCTGAATCGGTACTAGAAATTGAAACAGAAAATCTTGACAACTTCTGGACACGTCTCCAAGCGGCATATGACGCAATTGTAGAATCTGACGACTCAGAACTACCAGAAAATTTTAAATCGCCGGCTTGCTCAAAATACGAAAATTGCTTAGACCAATTCGAAGAGACAAAAGCCATGATTTCGGATCAACTAAAGCTATTAAGAGCAATTGCACCTACTCMACAACCGAGAGTAGAGCTGCCACAAAGACAAGCCCAAGAGGCAAGTTCAGGCATTCACCTTAAAGGGCCAGTATGTGACACAGATATATTTCATGGTGGTTATGAACAGTGCCCGTCCTTCCGGGACATGTTTACAGCCGTGTAAATAAACCATCCTAAATTATCACAAGCGCAGAAATTGTATCACCTCAGATACAAAACAAAAGGTCAGGCTGGCGTAATAGTTAAACAGTTCGCTCTCAATGACGAAAATTTTAATTTGACTTGGGAAGCTCTAAAAGCACGTTACGAAAACGAGAGAATATTGGTCGACAAGCAAGTGCGATACTTATGAATTTACCAAAACTTCAGAAAGAAACCAGTGAAGAATTCATAAAGCTTCAATCCACGGTTTCAAACTGTTTGTCGGTTTTATCGACACAGAATATTCCCACAGATAATTGGGACCCCATTCTAGTAAGAAAAATCGTTACTTTTGTGGGAGCCATCGCGAAGAAAGTGCCCAACGTGGCAGCAAATGAAAGAATTCCTTACTACGCAATATGAAAGTTCAGAAAGGGTAGATAAAAAAATAGTCACACCGAAAAACGTACAAAGCGACCTCAATAGTAGAAGCTTCAATAGACCACAAGCAAGTAGCCACAATAATTTAAATAGAAGCTTTTTTAAAAATCAACCGTTCACATCATAAGCTCAAATCTTGCGAAGAATTCAAAAAGATGAATATTAGCGATCCAAACAATTTCGTAAGAACTAAAAAACTATGTACCAACTGTTTGTCACATGCGCATACGCTTAAAGATTGCGAAAGCAAATTTAATTGCGTTCACTGCTATAAAAGACATCATTCAATGTTACATATAACCAATTTTTCCAGCTCACCCCCAAACAGCGCAAACATAAAAAGAGCAACAGGTTTAGTTGCAACAACAAATTCGAAAACTGCCAAGAAGCACCATGCTGCTCAAAGTTGTAGAAAACCCAAACGCTACATAGCGAAAATCACAGTAGGGTAGTATTACCCATAGCAGTTGTCTCCGTCGAACCCCGAGGAGAACTGATTAAACTAAGAGCCTTAATAGACCAAGGATCACAACGATCATTTATAGCGTCTAGGGCACAAAACAGGCTACAGTTGCCAACAAAACTGGCCAACTTGGAAATCACGGGAATGGGCGGAAGAGTTGTTCAAAGCTCAAATAAAATCTGCCCCATTACACTCTTTTCCCCCAAAGCGGATAAGCGCATACAAGCAGAAGCTATTGCCTTATATGCTATAAGTAGCAAGCATTGGCGAAAGATTTCACACCTAAAGCTAGCAGACCCAAACTATAACACCGCCGCTCAAATAGATCTTCTATTAGGCAGCGATCTCATACCACAGATAATACTCGAAGGTATTGAGAAAATCACAAACACACTTCTGCCGCAAAATACCATTTTCGGATGGGTCCTAGTTGCGGAACCAGTTACAACATTGACAACTCAAGTTGAGGAAGTCTCAAACGAGTACCTCAATTCACAATTGAGAAAATTTTGGGAATTAGAAGAATAGCCCCCATATCAGTCACAACYCCTGAAGATCAGTATTGTGAGGACTTTTACAAAGCCACAAGTACTAGATCGGAAAGTGGTCGGTACGTCGTACGACTACCACTTAAACAACAATTTCCTGACACACTCGCCTTACGTCACTTTCGCACCTCTGAAATACAGCAGTTTCTAAGTATGGAAAGAAACTTGCTTAAAAAAGGTGAGATAAACCAGAATATGATGGTGTGTTGGAAGAATACCTCCATTTAGATCACATGGAGGAGGTAAGCCCGTGCGAAAAAATCATCAATGGCAAATACTTACAGTAATGCCAGATAAAAAAAAAACAACTAAAGTAAGAGTKGTCTTCAACGGCTCAAGATCCAATAGCTCGGGGAATTCCCTAAGCGATATTCTGTTTACGGGACCCACGCTCCAACCTGATTTAATGCTGCTTATTCTAAACTGGCGTATATTCAAATACGTATTCAACGGGGACGTCGAAAAAATGTATAGACAAATAGTCGTACGTAAAGACGATCAACATTTTCAACGTATTATGTTCCAGAGATCCCTCACCAGTCCTTTACGCGACTTCAAATTAAAAACAGTTACATTTGGAGTTAACTGTGCACCATACTTAGCCATTCGAACACTCCACGAATGGGCAGACAACACAAAGTCAGAATTTCCTCTGGCAACTGAAGTGTTGAAAACTAAAACGTATGTAGGCGATGTTCAGTCTGGAAGTCAAACACCTCCACAAGCATACGAGGCCTTATCACAGGTAATAAAAGCCCTCAAATCCGCAGGGTTTCCATTAAAAAAGATTACGGCAAACCACATAAATATACTCATAAATATACCAAACGAAAATTTGTTGGACACTAATTTCCTTATATTCGAAATGGAAAGTACAACAAAAAAATTAGGCATCCAATGGAGTGCGATATCGTACCAGTTCTCATACACGACAGAGTCCATATCCGCATTATCAGCTATCACAAAACGACAGATTTTATCCTCGGTGGCTAAACTTTTCGACCCCGCTTTCGCCAATTATGATCCAAGCTAAAATCCTAATACAAGAATTATGGCTAAACGGAACCGACTGGGACGAACAGGTGAAACCACTTCGCTTAGAAAAATGGTCCCAGTTCGCAAACAATCTGAATGATATTTCTCAGATACAAATTCCGCGATGGGTAAACTACTCCCCCGAACACAAAGTCGAATTACATTTCTTCTGTGGCGTCTCTGAAAAGGCTTACTGCGCTACTATCTATGTGCGCACGCAAAGCGACACCACGCCCACAAGCCACTTGTTAGTAGCAAAAGCAAAGGTGGCACCTTTAAAAACTATAAGTCTCCCACGACTGGAGTTATGTGGCGCACTACTACTTTCTAAATTAGTAGTCATGGTGCAAATACATTTAAACATGACAAAATGCTAACTATTTATGTAGTCCGATTCAGAAATTTTACTAGCCTGGTTGGAAAAACTACCACACGCATGGAACACGTAAATTTCTAACCGAACGTCTGAAATACTTGACCTAGTGGTCACACACATTAATAGGTGATGATGACATTCTTGAACGATTTTCATCGTTTCCCAGAGCTCTCAGAGTAGTTGCTTATATGTACAAATTTATAGAACAACTCAAAAGCAAAGTCAAGTGATCACATAATTTCCCATGCAACACAGTGATCTAGGTGCGTCACAAAAAGGCAAAGGTCGCACTAATCGCATATACACAAGCGCGCTACTTCAGCCGCGATATATCACTACTAATCGAATCGAAGCCGATTGACAAAAAGAGCTCAAGAGATCTGGACACGAAAGGTCTGCTTCGTGCTTATGGTCGGCTTGCTAATTCGAGCCTAACATACAATGAACGCCACCCTATAATAATTCCCGAGAAGTCACCATTTGCCACATTATTCCTTAACTACATCCACATCTTAATGCTACACGCCGAAAATCGCCTSATGCAACATATGGTACGCCAAGAGTATTATATCACCCGTCTTAAGCCGCAAATCAAGAAGTGCATCTTCACCTGCACGATTTGCACTATGCACAAACAGAAGATGCGGACGCAGATTATGGCAGCACTCTTTCGCTCTGCCTTTCATCACAACAGGTGTTGATTTTGCTGGGCCTTTCCAGGTAAAGGCGTCTATGGTAAGCTCTCCTACTCTCATGAAAGGCTATGTGGCTGTCTTTGTATGTTTCACGACRAAGGCAGTACACCTTGAGCTATGTAGTAATCTGACGACGGAGGCTTTTCTCGCGGCATTTGCTCGCTTCGATAATGGAAAAACTTTTAGTGGAGCTCAACGAGCCACAGAAAAGCAATTTGTAGATTTCCTAAAACAAGTGTCACCCGACATAAAATCCCATTTCAAACGGGTATCTGGAAATTATAAATTCAATTATGAAGAGTTCACGACGTTATTAAATCGAATTGAAGCCGTTCTCAATTCACGGCCACTCCAGTACTCGCAAGACCCCTCAGATTTTACCGCCTTAACTCCAGGGCATTTTCTAAAAGAAGCACCCAACCTGGCCATACCTGAGCCAGGTGTGGAGTTGCTATCGCTATTAAATCGATGGGAACGAATTAAAATTTTCCATCATGATTTCAGCCGCCGATGGAAGTACATAAAGGATTTCCACAAAAGATACCGTTGGAAGACTCCTGCACAAGCGCCTAAACTTGGAGACTATGTCCTCAATCATGATGATTGTCTACCCCCTACCGAGTGGCGGCTTGGCCGCATAGAAAAGCTACATTATGGCTCTGACGGTCACATACGAGTTGTGGATCTCCGTACGCAAAACGGAACACTAACCAGACCGCTCGTAAAGCTGTGCTTTTTACCTACCAACGACGACCGCGAATCCGAAAAACCAAACCGATAATATCGCGATATAATAAAATCACTAAATTTAAGAATAATACGAGAACTACGCCAATACCTACCTTAAAAAATAACAAATCGTCAAAAATAACAAACCGTAAAAAACGAAACAAAGAAAACTAAAAAAAAATGGTCGATCAATACGACGACCCGTTCATGCCTCATATCATGGCACGATTGCCCATATCAACTGTATATGACAGATACATATGTACAATATAATTAATCATCTCCTTTATGCAGATTACCATGGATGTAGATACACCAGTCGCAATTACGCCAACTGCTCGGGCGGCAACCAATGTGCCACGCAACGGACCTGCACCAGCGTCCAGAACGATAGTTGCAACAGCGTCGGCTCCTGCTCCGGCAAACACGCCAGCAACCGCGCCGGCGTTACCTGCACCCGCACCTCGTGGTGGCTCCCGACCACCACCGGCCACATCGAGGACTTCGGAGACCCGTCGGATAAGGTGCCCCATCTGTCGACGCCCACATCGTACATCGTGGGATATTCAGGGGTATGCGACCTTTGCAACGGCAGCAAGTGGCCCAGGCTCACGGGCATTGCCTCAACTGCTTGTCGCACACTCATGCGACTTCTGAGTGAGAGTCACGGGGGATGTGCCAAATGTGCCACCGGCCGCATGTAGCAGCGTGTGATGCGAAGTGAACCGGGCACCCAACCATCGCGACCGCGTATCCCGACTTCCACCCGCTCATCATGTCATGCACCAGAGGAGTGGAAACCCATTGCGGCGTCGATAGACTGGATCCACGGGTCTGAGCGGCGTTGTGGCTGACGGAGCCCAATTCTTTTTCGATTACGATCCGTGTGCATATACGTACCTCCAGTCAGCTATAAACTTATTTTTCCCGCTTTTAATTCCAAATCATAGGTGAGTTGCCGCGAGTTTTTATAACGTTTTTCTAACCTTATTTAGGGTGTATTCTAGTCTAGAGACTCGAATTTCGTGGTTTTTTCAACAATTAATAAAAAAGAAGCACTAGATATTTTTACTATCCGTTTTTTATCATTTGTTAATTAAACTTAGAAGAGTACACAACATAAATTTCAAAAAAAAAGTCGAGTCATGCATCCTTGAAGAAAAGGGGGAAAAAAAGAGGCCGAGTCATCATCGCCATGATTTCTACCCTTGTCGTCATCTGAAAAATAAAACAATGACAGATTCTTAATGAGTACGAATGTCGCTTTCTCATGAAGCAGCAAAACTAAAAAAAAAAATTCATAAAATGGCGGCTACTCAAAAAAAAAAAGATCGATTTTTTCACTAATTTTTCAATTTTGTCGATTTTCTTTTTTAATATTATAAATTAAAAGTTTTTATTTTTTCTTGCTTCTAGTGATAGAGATATATTTAAAGAATATTCATACCAAATTTCAAATAAATCGACTAATTCGAACTTGAGATATTGTGGCTACCGCATTAACAAAACGCGTTTAAAGTAAGTTTTACGTTAAGAAAGAAACATTAAGAAAATATTTATATATATATAATTGCCGCTGATATGATTTTTGAAATATTACATTTAAATTTCAAAAATTCAACTATTTAGAATGCGTGTTCCTCCGATTTATAATTGAATAATTGGATGCCCAAATCGTGGGAACACCCACTACAATTTAAATTGTTAATAAAGCACTTACACTCGCGTTAAGTACCATTTATAAGTTATAATGCGATTTATTTTGGATAGATTAAATTTTATTTTACTTTTATAAAGTTATTATCGTTACAATAAAAACGATTGTATATAAAAAACGGTTCCGAGGATAACCAAATAATTTTTCGATTGGATTTTCGCCAATGTCTGATTCTCCTTCGGTTTATAAGGTAATTACAGCGCGCGAGATCGATGACGGAAGAAAAACGTAAGTTGATATACGCACAGGATCGGTGTTGATCGTAGCGAAGTAAATTAGCGTAGAGTCCTAAGGCGGCAGTGCACCAGCGAATGTGTTGTTCGAATTGTGTGTGACGAAGTGTGTCTGCTTTCCCGTTTTCCATCCTTTTCGATGTGTTTGTTGGTGGATAGGCATGGTGAGTTGTGTTATGGTGTTCTCAGCAGTGGTGAACTAAGCTGTCTTATTAGGGTGTCCTAGTTTTTCCCAGGTAGAGTGGGTGGGTGCTTAACTCATTTAAACAATAATGAATTTTGAACTTGTTTTTTATGTCCGCTAACACTTCACTAATTCGTTTCTAACCATTTATTTTAAATTAACTAAAGTTTGATATAGAAATAAAGTAATTTTTGCACTATGTAATATAAAATAAATGGCTATAAACGAATTAGTGAAATTTTAGTGCTTGTAAGAGTAAAAAATATAAGTGTAAAATTCATCATAATTTTTATACATTTTACACTTATATTTTATACTTTTATATCCACTAACACTATACTTATTCATTTCTAATAAATAAAAAAAATGCAAAAATAACTTTAATTCCATATCAAATTTTAGGTAAAATCCATTTATTCATGGCAAAATGAGATAAGCCGCATATACAAACAAATTTTCAAGAAAACTGAAATATATAAAAAAAGTGCCATGACATATACATATATATAAAAATAAAAGTTTGAAAAACAGCTACGAAACGGTTCCGTGTTGTAATACTAAAATCAACAAAATTTTAACAATAAAAAAAACGTAACTCCGTGTGCAGTTATAAAAAAAAGTATAAAACAGCAACATATAAATACAATACAGTGTTTAAAAACCAGAACCAAAAAAAAAGTTAACGAAAACCGGGCGGAAAATATTATTTATCATAAAAACATCCACACGGTCGTGAAGCTTAACATACATGACTAAATCTAATTTTTGTGAAAATTAAACATTAATAAATGTGAAACAAAAAATTAAAAATAAAAATAAATAATGAAAAGGCCAACCAACGAAGGCAAATCAACCCGACGAAGCGAAGGAAAGCCAACCAACGAAGGGAAATTTACAACCACGGAACAAGGAACACCAAAAAGGAAACGAAACAGACAGGAAGCAAATTGGACGCAGTGGCATAAACTATCCCCCATGTACAGAAAAAACAGTCTTTGCTTAAGTCTGTACTGTGAGA
>NW_017534786.1:0-7285 GCF_001853355.1 Bactrocera latifrons
AAAAAAAAAGGTCGTCGCCGAAACAACGGGTAAGTGCCGCGAGGTCCCTGGTTTTAGTAACTAACTATTTAAATGGGTTTTGTGGAAACAAGCTAATATCTATATGATATATTAATGGCCTTCAATTATTCAATGTGATATAAAATGTCTGCAATTTTCCCTCTGAATAAGAAGAATCCTGAATGAAGGCGCAAAAACAAAAGCACTTAACACAGACTTGAATAGATGTATAAATATACGACTACAATGAAATTTCTTGTTGTCAACTAATTGCACTGTTTCAAAGCCTCGCCACTTCAATGAACATTCACTCACATATATACTCATATATTTATGCAGAGATAAGTTACACTTTTAATAGCAAGTAAAGGCTTTTAGTCTAAAACTTTGAATTTCAAATGTATATCCAAACGACTTTGCTAAAAAGCCATGCTATTATGTGGTTCTAGTAACTATTTTCAACTTTATACCGACAATCTTTTTGAAAATCTCTAGAAACATACATAATAAAATAATTTAATTGTCACTCAAAGCATCAAGCATGTGCTACCCATATATACATGTGAAAGAATTTCAAGGAAGCAGGATATACCAAAAATGCAGAAGTTTTTCCAAAAAAAAAAAAAATATTGCATAACCCAAGGCGCTGAACAAAAATTTCACTGCAAATGGCGTCAGCAAAATCAGAGCTGTGAAAGTGCAAGTGAGAAAATGAGCTGACAAGCTGCAGCTGCTTGCATTGGAAGCGCATGCCGCAAGTAAAATAAGCTCAACGCCTCGGTGACTCCTCTGACAAGTGAGGAGACGAAGGCAAAGCAAAGCAGCCAATCAACAGCCATAGCTCAGTTTACAGATTGTTGTCGGCTACTGACAGCAGACAGCTGCCTTAACGCTCGAGCGCTGCTCTATGTAAGCTGAATAAGCTTTTAAATTGGAAAAGTTTTTGGATGTTCTTGGCTAATCGACTTAAAAAAATGGGCAATGAAACATAGAAGCTAATAAATATTTTGAATGGCAATATGAAAATATGAAAACAATATCCGAGAAGGGCGTTTGATGGAGTGTCGAAAGATGGGCTTCTACAACGCAAGGCCAATTTTTAGACGACGTGTGTATTTTGTGAAAATTTTATACTTGGTATATAGTGGCTGCAAAATGCTAGACCAACTTCATCTTCTGCAATGACAACACGTATTGTTAGGAGACCGATCCGATGCGGCTCTGCATACGACTTCAACCACAACTTTAGTTTAGTTGGAGAACAGCTATATGGGTCGGTAACTCGATTAATATTTTTTGAAAAGAAAAAAGGGTGCTTAGATGATGTAAACGGTTCTACTTCTGAAGCGACAGTCAAAAAGTAGTAACCCATAAAAACGACTCCACGTGACAAAAGTGGCAAGGTGCTCGCTCCGAGGACTAAGCACCGTGAGACTACTTCACAACAATCCACCGAACAGTGGATTCTTTTATTCAGATTCAAGTTTCTGCCGACCGAAAAGGCATGGTTTTCTTCCGAAGGTGTGGTTTAGATCGAATACTTAGAGAAGTTCTAAACTACCACAGAGCAATACTAAGCTGAGTTATTGAGCCAAATCGATGCCGAATTACAAGAAAAATGACAATGACATATTAGACTACGAACTGTTACCACATCTACCGTATTTTCCATATTTAATCCCGTGTGATTTTTTTTATTTCCAAAGTTAAAAAAAATCACTCTTCCGAAAAAATTTAGAGGAAGGAAGCTGCCACCAATCAGTATGTGTGGTGCACTAAGGTCCACTCCAACCATGGCACTCAAGGCCATCCTGCACATATTGCCGTGGACATCGCCGGAAGGTGTATGGCTGAGAAAGCGGCCATCAGACTCAGAGAGTCTTAGTTCCTAAAAGAACATCCGATAATCCCCACTTTTTTCTTATAACTTTCTGCCGAACATGCAGCCGCCAATCCAAACTCTTCTCTACCCACTTACCGCCGAGGGAGTTGTCAGGAATAAGCCATTGGAGGAAAGGGGCAGCAAGCTTCTTCACGGATGGGTCAAAACTTGGGGGGAAGGTTGGTGGAGCGATCTACGGCCGGAAGCTCTCTATCAACTATAGCTTCAGAGTTTCTGACTATTGCAGTGTCTTCTAGGCCAAGGTTGCAGCCATTAAGGTAGCACTAGATTTGCTGCTTCGGAAGCCTCCTTCAGAGAAGAGACTAGTCAAATAGCAGAACGGCGATACTAGCCTTGAACTTCTTTGCCAAAGAGTGCCTAACCTCGCTATCAATAACTTCGAATGCCTTTATGATAACACTGCTGTAGATGCCATGCCACAGCGGAATAGCAGGAAACTCGGTGTTCCCGTATCCTCTTGTGGTCTACTACTAAATAGCTGGGCTTCGCGGAAGCTTGGTCAGCGCTGGGACACAATTGGTACATGCGCTCTCGCAAAGATCGATAGCAAAAGATCTAGTGATCTCTTTGCCTGCAGTAAAGCTAGGCTTGCCTTAGTAACGGAGCTTCCAATAGGCCATTGCTCAATTGGCGTATACGCAATAAGGCTGGGTCTCCTACCACACTCCATCTGCAGAAGCTGTATGTAAGAAGATGAGGTGAAAACATCGCAACACTTCCTTCTTGACTTTCCCGCGTTTGGGACACTTAGGTGCGTATACCTTCAGACATCCCACCGAGTTGGCGAGAATGCAAATTAAATGTCTGTGCAAGTTTGTATTGGCTACTGAGCGTTTTGGTAATTTATCGTTCGAACACAGTATTTTTTCTTTTCTATGGTGTCACAAAGGACTATATATATTAGTCCACGTGTTATCTTTGATCAGCCATCTAAACTTATCTAACCTAAGGTATTTGTGCATTCAAATGGGTTAAAGGAGTAACCGATGTGTAGGGTGTAGAGTAAACCGAAGGACAAGAATATCTAATCTGAAAATCTGCTAACCTATGATATTCCCATTACAATGTGCCTCTTACGTCATCTGTGATTATTGTAGAAGCGTAATCTCGATTATCTTGACTTGATATGCAAAAACAATTCTTGCAGGACACATGAATTAGCTGCTCAAAAACTAATCGAATCTGTATGCCACACTGAAACTGACACAACTGACATGTGGCCTCATATTTCCCTTTTATGTTTACCACAATTTCAAAAGTTGCTCTCCAACACACTACACGCACACCCATTCATGCATATATTATACCCATGCTATACCTTGCTATATTCCTTTATTTGCAGGTTATACTCGTTCTGAAGGCATTGGATATGTATGCATCCACGCATCTAACGGTTATTATTCAAATCATCTCACACGTACTGGCGTACACGAACTCCTGCATTAATCCAATACTCTATGCTTTCCTGTCGGAAAATTTTCGTAAAGCATTCCGCAAGGTGAGTGAGTGCCAGTAACGAGGGCAGAAAAACAAAAACATAAAAAACGCGACGAAAAAAACTAATAAAAAGAAATGACGAACAGGGAAATGCCATTTGATGCAAATTTCACATCTAATATAACGGCTTTTTTATTCTCTCTTTCTCTCTTTAACTCTACCCTCTCTTACATGCCTTGCTTTTTCATCCACAACTAACGGATTTGCATGCACAGGTGGTTTGGTGTGGCACACCGCCGCCGATAATCAACAACCAGCAGATCACCAAGACGACGCGCACAACCAACTGCAACGGTACTTCCAATGTGGAAATGTTATAAGCCAGCGATTGTGAGATGACGCGCAGCAGCAAGCAGACGAAGGCAAACCTAAAAACGTGCGGCTGTAACAGCATGCAGGCACATTTATGGCTGTGGCATGCCACAGGTGGTGGTGGCGCTGTGGTTGGTAGTGTTGCGAGTGATGGTCTTGAGCTACTGCTGCAGCTGCAATAAACCCGAGGTCGTTATTATCGCAACAAATTGATTGAAGGAATCTGCACACATACACACACATACACATATATACGCTTACATACATGCATGTGGGCACGTGTGCGCGCGTGAAATGCTTTTGATGTCAAGCATAGTCATGTACAGGTGGATTGGGGCTGGCATATGCTGCGAAATTTACACGCACGCATACATTTCCGCATTTGCATGTATGCTATATATAATATGTATGTGTTTTTACGTGTGCACGTATGCGTCGTATGCGCTGCAAAGCAGCCAAGCGGAATTGATTTATTTATTACATTTGCATGTGTGTGTTTATTCGAATAAGAATCAACTAAAAACTATTTCATATACACATATGTACAAATATATGTATATTGAGTTACATAATTATTTGTGCTTGCATATAGCATAAGCTAGTGATTTAACTATATCGTGTATTTAAGCGCTATAAGTGTGTACAACAGCGGCAAGGCCTTCCCAACGTCCCCCAACGAGCAACCAACGAATGCATGCTCCAATTATCGGTTTCTTAAATATTTTATTCCTATATTAAAAAACAATATAAAAATATAAAAATGTATAATGTTTAAATTACTTGTGCTAACAGCTTAGCTGTCGAACAAGTGTAGTGATAAAATGTATGCTTTGAAGCAAAGAAGAAATCTAAAACAGAAATACGAATTTGAGAGCGAATTCTCGATTGATAGACAAGCTAAAAATTTTTTAAAGATATAATTAAAAATTGTATTTTAATATCGTAAATATTTTACTTTAATTAAGTAAAAAATCATTTTTCATTTTATAGAAAATTTAAGACGCTAAAAACACACACACTACCAAAATTATTACAGTCTTTGTTTATATGTTTATGTAATAAAATTCGTCTTCGATTCGCAACATTTCTACTCGCTACTTTTAGCTTTGCTTGCTAATCACAAATTTCTAATTGAAAAACGCAACAAGTTAAATTCAATAAGATACCTCATTAAAAAGTATAATCTTCTGTTGTATCGCCACTCTTTTATACCAGTCAGGTTTTTACTTTATACTACTAGTTTGTTCCATTCGTCAATCTCCAAATAATGGTGAACTTAAGCGAGCTAACTGCGCAGCTAAAGTCTTAATTATAAGGTTGCGCAAAGCCAGCGGCCAACTCTGTCAATCTGGTATAGCTTTTAAAATGTTAGACGAATACTTCTGAAGGCTACAACTACTAAGTAATCGCTTCGAACTGGATAAAGTCTTATGTTCATATAGTGTTCGAAAGGTGAGATTTTAGACTTTATTTGACTAAAAGAAATTAAATTCGGGGAAGTTACATATGCTCAAAAATTAGTGAAAATAATGAAGAAATTCGCTATATTTTAAAATTTTTGTATAAAAAATGGAAGTTCGAGTAGCACAACAATGTTTCGCTCACTTCCGTTCTGGAGATTTCGATGTGAAAGATGCACCTCGCTTTGGTTGACCTGTCGTTGAAAAAGTCGATGAAATTATGGAAAAGCGTCACTTCGAACGGTTTTGAACCATTTAAAAAAGGCTGACTACAAAAAGAAGCTCGATGTTTGGGTACCATATGATTGTCTGTGAAAAATTTAATGGACCGAATTAACATCTGTGATTCTTTGCTGAAATAAAAAGAAATTGCACCATTTCTGAAGCAAATGGTAATAGGAGACGAAAAGTATATCAAGTACGACAATATTGTACGAAAAAGATCATGGTCTAAGTCGGGTGAAGCTCAACAAATGGTCGCAAAGCCAGAAATGATGGGATTGGAAAGGAAGCGTCCAATATGAGCTGCTCCAGCCTGGTGAAACGACTGATTCTACATTTTCCTGTCAACAACTGATGAGATTGAAGCAAGTAGTCGAAAAAAACGGCCAAAACTGATCAACTGAAAGGCTTCGACTTCCATCAGGACAACGATAGACCACACACATCTTTGATGACTTGGCAAAAAGTGGGAGAGCTTTGCTGGGAAGTTTTGATGCATCCAGCATATAGCCCTGACCTTGCACCATCGGACTACAAGAGATGCAGAACTACAAGAGAAGCCTGCGAAAATTACTTAAAATTTTTCGCCGAGAAACCACAACAGTTGTACACTGATGGAGTAATGTCTCTAACGGAAAAATTCCAAAAAGTGGTCGGCCAAAAAGTACATATTTGGTTCATTAAAGTTCATTATAAATATAAAAAAAAAAAAAAATAAGTTGAAGTTTGATTCGAAATTCGAAAAGGCTTTTTCTACTACCCAATATATAATCGAATCGAACGATCTGCAGTGCTCAAATTTTGGATTTTTCGATGAAGGGTCTGTTCGTAATAACAGAGGTTATGGAAAAGGACTGTATTTCAATTCACTGCAATATGCCATTGACCAAAATTGTGTACTCGGTGTACCCATAATTTAATGCTAACCATATGACATAAAGCTGAACATAATTTTATGGAATACATAAATACTTCAACTACTGCGAGACTTTGATTTCGAAAGTTGTTTTAAACTAAAATACAGTAGATTTAGATTATATAATTTTTATTTACATAGCCATTAGTTTTTAACACTTATTTTGGTGATTTGAAGTATTTTTAAATAAATTCCAAAAGTCCACTCAGACTGCCTCTGCAGGCCAGACTAATGAGCCCAAACCCGGTTTGTGTAAGCTCTCTGAGTACGGCCTAATATTTAAGTAGATCAATCATTTACTCACGAATTTTCGCTCGAGTTACAGAATGTTTAAATCAATCGACAACTTGCTCAGCAAAATTGATAAAACCTAAACAATATACAAAACAAATAATGACAAAGCGAGAATCCTAGTTGTTGATAGTTACTACTACTACTAATTGGTAGAAAAATAAGACATAACCTAAAATTTATATAATAACTTGTAATATTTAAATGTACTCTATAAAGTATACATGTATGATGTCTATGTAAGCATAATACGTAAGTACAAAAGAAACAAATACATTGCATCTGAAATGCAAATAAATACTATTGCGAGTGATAGCATAAAAGTCGCCTAGGCGATGGTATTTCATATTGCATTTTATTACGTTAGGGAAGTAAGTTGATAGTACTTAATATGTTTTGTAATTTTGTACGTTACGGTACTTGCGGACACAATTTGAAATATTAGAAAGCATGCGAATTGTTACGAAGCATTTTATGTAGTTGCAAAAAAAAAAAGAAAAAAAATAAACTATTGAAATGAAAATACTATATTCACACAAATAAGAGGAATATACCTCGAGAAACATAGAATTAAACCCCTGTGTATTTCATTACAAGATTATTTATATGTGAAAATACGAAATTTTAGCTTTTTAAAATGGTACAGAGATAGTTTTAGGTCGACTGTAAGGGGTTGTTACTTAG
>NW_017534786.1:8346-86798 GCF_001853355.1 Bactrocera latifrons
ACAATATTATTTTGTAAACAAAAAACTGCAAATTGTATATATAAAATTATACAGTTAGTAAATAATATGTACATATTTCTATTTAAAACTGTTTATTAAAAATTTCTCTGAAATAAAAGTTTACAACTAGCAGTATTAAGGAATTTTACAAATTTTTATAATTTTTGTTTCACACATTCATCCATATATTCACGCACACATTTGTATATGAAGTTAATTATTATGTAGCTTAAGTATTTTGTAAATATACGAAATTGTTTAATATATATTTAAAATATTTTGCAATTGTAATAAAAATAATTTCCTTCACTTATAAATTTTGCATACATACAAAATGGTATTTACATATATAATGTATGTATGTATTTGTGTAGGAGACGTGTGAATTATAAGCATAAATTGGAACTTAAGCTTAGGTTGCAATGGTATTAATAAATATATATAAAAGTGTTGAAATTTTCTTTCAAAATAATTAATAAATAAAAATATTTTGCAAAACAAAAAAGTGGAATTGTTTTATTTAGAGCGGTTTGTGCCAAAAACCTTTTGTAAGTAGATAAACTTAGATGCTTTGTTTTTAATGTTCCCTTGCTGCAATTCTTAGAAGTATACCTTTAGGCGTATGCTCTAATTCGTCTAGAATATATTGTATTGACCTCAATACGTGTGAAATGGAATAGATACAGGAAGCTGAAGAGGGAAGCGAGAAGCATATGCTGACAAAAAAAGAGAGAGGCCGAAATACGTGAGTACGAAGAGCTTGACAAGGTGGACGATGCGGGTAATGCTCGAAAATTTCACGAAAAATGGAGGGGATTTTTATCAATCCGTCAATTACCGCGCCGTTAGTTTTACTTTCTTCAAACTGGATAAGAAAGCGAAGCTAATGGCTTTTGTAGAGAACGAGGGCAAAACGAAATATCTCCTATCATCAAACAAACAGTTGTCGCACACGCGACTTGGTTCCCACGTCATTGTTGATAGTAATAACTTCAGTGTCGTATATAATTTCATCTATCTTGGAACCATTATTAACAGCAACAACAACGTCAGCCGCGAAATCAAACGCAGAATAACTGTTGCCAAGAGGCGCTACTTCGGACGCAGTAGACAATTAAGAAGTAAAGTCCACTCTCGACGAACAAAGACCAAACTCTACAAGTCACTCATCATCCATGTCCTGCTATATGGTGCAAAGGCATGGACAATGACAACGTCTGATGAGTAGATGTTACGAGTTTTCGAGAGAAAGGTTGAGCGGAAGATTTATGGTGCTTTGCGCATTGGCAAATGAGGCGCCACAGGTGCTGTTGTAAACACGGCTATAACCGCGTAAGCGTTGTCTGTGGTGAAATATGCAAAAAATATTCCAAATTACGCACTAGATGTGGCCCTTAACCATTACACGACGCTTAAATACCTAGAAGAAACACTTCGTTACTAAAAAAAAGATGTTGAGTTCCATATTTGCGAAACCAGTATTAAAATTTTAACATTTCCAAGCAAAACATTTACTGCTTTGCGAAACAATGTTTGATCGCCTCTAATAGATTCCCACTATCAACTTTTTGTACGGGTTTGTTACAATTATTTTTAGAACTTGCCGCAATTCAAATTCGTAACAAGACCGAAAAACGATTTTACCACGAACAGATTACAAATTCAGACGAAATTCGTGAACTTTCGTTACAATTTGTGCAGCAAGCTTTTATTTTCGCATTTACTCATACATACTCGTATACAGCTACACTGACATATATACATATGTATGAATATAGAAAAGCATTCATGCATGCACGTTTTTCAAAATTGTTGAAAATCGTTTAAACAAATATACACTAAATTTTTGAATAATTAATTCTACAAAAGCGAAGGGGTTTGTTTATCAGTATTTTAAATTTACAATAACTCTTCAATTTGTCTGAAGTGCATTTTATCCTTTTTACAAGCATTTCAAAAAGCCATTATTCAAAATTCAAATAGGTTAAATGTCAATATGCGTTACAAAAGGCACTTTAGGTGTGCTCCCGCTGCTTCGGCAACAATTTGCACGAGTGTGCCCCGTTCAACAAGTTCGACATTTAACGGCATAGACAAACATTTGCAAAAAAAAAAAAGCGTAAACAGCAAGAACGAAAATATAACCTCACTAAAGTGCCTTTGCTGCGCAGTTGAAATGGCGCTCAGCTGCTGTGAGGCTGCAGCCGATGCTCAGCTGCTGGAGCGGATAAGCGATGGCAGTATCAAGTGCGTCATTGTGTGGCACAAATTGGCCCATTGAACCCGTGTGTGTGCGTGTGTGCATTTCAGGGCGCGTTAGAGTGTTTCGAGTGCGAACGCATGAGTATAAATGTTGCTACATATTTTATTTTGTAGATTTTTTCAGCATATTTGCTATACATTTTGTTAAACTAAACAATAAACAAGCGACGCTGCAGATGTGGGAGTGTGGCAAGAATACAATGAAACTGTGCAATATTGTACAATTTATGCGAATTTATAAACAGGTTAATGCAAAAGCAAACAGAGCTTCGGCGGTAAGTATATACAGGTATGTGGATATAAGCTGGTGGCTAATAAGCTTGCAACTTGTTGCTGACGTCGTTCAATGCGGAGAGTCGACATAATTTAAGTGTGCGTGTTAGTGACTGTATATTCCCTGTGGTGAATACTTCAATTATGAAAATGAAATATGTTTTACGAATTCCTTGCTAAAAGAGAACCATTTTTTTGACAACTTTAGAGATTTCTCCATATATTTTTCTCGAGACCCAGATTTTCGAACGACACGATTTCATTATTTTGATAGAAAAATATACACGGTGTGTTCCAAATCACTTTTTGTGAGAATTTCATAAATGACGATCAACTTGTGGGCCAATCAAAATCCGTGATCACCGGAAATTCCATCGAAACTGTGCGAGAATTCATCAAAAATCTGCCGAAATCATCACTGAAATTCATTGAATGGAATGAAAACATCGATTTATCGCATTCTTCACCTAATATGGCACCGTGCGACTTCTTCCTTTTCGAAAAAAAAGCATTTGCCCATGAAAGGAAAGCGTTATGCAGACCATACAAAAGGCTTGCACCGGCATACTGGCGGTCATAAAGGCCAACAAGCTAAAACACTCGTTTGACTTTCCTCGTCCTTATTTGTGGAGCACCGTAACAGTCGATTTTCACAAGTTTCCCTTGAGGCGAATTATTCACAATGAAATCGCCATAGCCAAGAATTGGTAGAAATTACTTGATTTCTGGTCCGAATTATATTTTGGACGCATAAGAATCTTCCGACAAAACTCCAACCATCGATATGTGTGGGCTGACTTTGTTCTGATGGAACATAAATCCTCTCCTATTACCAAAGCTAGCCACTTCTGGGCGATAACTACCCGCAATCGGTCCAATTGTTGACGGCACAGCTTTGAATTAAAAATTTAGCTGTGGGGAACTAGCTGATAGTAAATGATATCCTGCCGATTACGCCAAACACATAGCAAACCCATCACCAACAATTATGGCTTGGCCATTGTAATCGGACCACGACAGTTTTCAATTGATGTTGTCGTAAGTAATCTACTTAAGCCTGTAACCAACTGCTTCAGAATAGGATCGTTATTATTACGTTTCAAATACAGACAATTGCAAAATCGGTTAATGAGGTTTTCTCTTCTTTTTCTGTAGTACCCAACGTTTTTGAGAGGATTCCAAACAGTTTTCTTTGGAATTTTTGACTTCTGGGCAATGGAAGCAGAGCTTTCATGATCGAACTCGACGATTTCCATTATTTTTTATTTTATCGATATTTTCGATAAATGTCCCTCCAGCGAATGGTGCATTTTTGACATTAAAATTATCGAAACGGAATCAAAAAATCAGAATTACAGCATGAGGGCTTTACCGAATGTATAAGATACCCCGGCATCACCTGAACTGTGAGGCTCCTTATGAGGAGTACCACTAAATATCAGCTACAAATAAACACTAATGTTAAGATTTTAAAAGTCATATTACATTCAGAAATACAAAGTATCCATCTTAATGGAAGAATAGAATTAAGACGTAAATACTTTGGTGAGACGATTATCGACAGATCTGCTGATTAATTAGTTTTTTTGGTTTGACGAAGTTAAATATTATCTTACTTCATCTCAGGCCCTCGATCACGATATTTGCATATACTAAAAATCGAAAGTAAACAAAAATCAATTTTATTGTTTTTAAGCAAAGCAAGTTCAAACAAATTTCATGAAAACAGCCAATCAATCAGCATCGGCGCCGAAGCCACGGAAATGCAAACTTTACTTCAGCTCGATGAGAACTAATTTCAGATCTCTAAATTGATCGGCTATCTATCAAAAATATCCAGTCTCTTCAAAGTAAACAGTTAAGTTTAAACAGAATGTATAAAATCTCGCGATCTTCTGAACCGATGTTCGTGAAATTTTACACAGGTCTTTGGAATACAATTCTTAAAGACTTGGAAAAAGGATTTTTTTTTGATTATAAGTATTTAAAAAAATTTTTCGCGAAATTTTAACTCAAATTTTCATTTTTTTCCCAAAAATGTCTACCAAATATCCAATTTTCACTTTTTTTCTTCGTCTAAGTTGTATGTTTAACTAAAACACTTTAGATGCTCCTGTAAGGAGTTATCCTGCCAATTGGGGCGCATCCTTTTTCCGAGAGGTCTCCAGAAATGGTGTCGCAATGGCAGAGTTTAAAATATTTTGTGTATAGTGTTTGTAGCAATAACAAATTCTAATAAAATATTTCTTTTATTATACCATATCTGTTTTTTACACCAGGAAACCCGTGTAAGACCTTCATAGGGACTAAAGTGTAGTAGCTTGACAGAAAAGATTTTTTGCAGCAACAGTTGAGAAGTTAGGTTATACTGACTGGTTGTCACGCCATCTATAGACCCACGGGTTCTTTGTAATGTCAGATGGAGGTTCAACTAAGTTGAGATAAAGTATTCGTCATAAAGGACGTCAACGGTTTTTGCGAACTATAAGAGCGATTTGATAACTAATTTTACTAATTCGTTTAGTCTCCTGAACTGCGAAGCTTCTAGATATTTAAGACGAAGCATATTAGGTGATCTAGCGTTAACTACCTTTCAGCATCTATCGTCATTACTTGCATCTATAGTGAATGCAGTCCTTTAGAGTAAGTAAAAAGCATGCGTTTTTTTCTTCGTGACTCTTACAAATGATATTGGCGATCCTGCATGTCTTTACTGCGTTCCCACACGCCCTGAATCATTTGTCAACTCTTTCAGAAGTTTGATTATATAATTTTAACTGATAGCCGTATTTCCTATACTGATTCGGTAGACAGACGTTATACACTTATCTCAACAGTTATTTCATTTTCCGAAACTCTTTTCAGCCTGGAACTCAGTATATATTCAGCCGCCATGTCTACTGCCTCCCTGCTTCTACGAACATTCTTTCAATTGTCGAATATCTTAGGTGAAATGTCTTGCATATGTTACAAGAAGCTGAGATTCCAATAGATTTTCTGAAACCAGCAGAAAAACAAAACTATTATGCCTAAGGATTAGAATAAAATCGGACCATTACTGCCGAGTTAATGGGATACCAAATCAATTTCGAGAATTCCCCAGGGTTTATCAAAGCAACCTCAAACACTAAATCAATTATTGAGGAGAACAATCGTAAATTGTTCCTGTAGGGCTGCAATGGATGCAATAATTTACACCGCTGACGCCTGGAGTTAATGAAGAACGCTTACACGCTTGTGCTGTCAGATTTTTACGGTGTTTATTAGAAAACAATGAAATGGTGCAAATATAAGCAACAGGTTTTTGTCCACAAATAAGTTGAGTATATTTAGATGCTAGTGCACACGTGTGTGTGTGTGTGTAGGTGTGTGAGCAAATTTGTTCGCGTTCGCATATATTTGCGCGTGAGGAAAACAAATGAATTCATTGCTTGCGCTTTTCCATATGGACGACGGCGTGAGCACACACACACACATCCATACACAGGTGAATATGAACATGCGATAGTGCGAGCGTCCAAGCACAACCCTATCAGTGCCTAATTTACACCGTAATACAACAACAACAACTGAATTAAACAGATACAACGGATTGTATTTGTGTGAGCGTTAGATATGTCTTCATTAGATCGGTTGAAAGCCACAAAGCCATATGCTTATAAGTACATATATATGTATAGATGTATAGTTATGTGTGCGTGTGTGTGTTGAAAGCCTTGGCTCAAATACAAAGAGCTATAAAATTAAATAAACGAAGCCAAAATTAACATGCGCGCAACAACAACAACAACAACAAGTATAACAACAGCTATGATAACTAGGTGTCTTCTGAAGTCGTAATTTCAAATATCATATGGTCCTAGCAGCATAGCAGCGCCGCCATCACCACACACCGCCGCACACCCATGCACCGAGTTGCAGGCGTTTTAAATCTCAGACAACCTGCGCATTTAGCTTAACCGCTCGAAGTATGGGTTGCAGGTTAGAATTCAAAACGCTATCGCACTGGCTGTTTGGAAATCAGTTAACGCCTTGCCGTCGACTCGTCGAGTTGTGCAGTTCCACACCGTTTGGAGCAGCTTGTGTCCGCGTAGTGAATTGTATTTTGTATTGTGCTCAAGTGTGCTTCTTGATCAGTGAATTTTGGTTTCCATTAACATTGCGGTTTAATTGTAAACAGGAAAACACTCGATTTTCGCCTTGAAATGTTACCAACCCCCGGTATTGTGAATAGCAGCTTGTTTCTATGCTTTTTGTTACTGTATTTCGTGCAAGTGGACTCCATACATACCGAAGAGGGTTTGGAGCTCTTATTTCGGGAAAGGTAAGGTTTTTAAGGAAATCAATATATTATATTTTTGAAATTGGTTTCTCAGTGGAATATTATTTAAGCACTGCTTGCTCGGTTTATTAACAAAATAGTGATCTGGGATCAACAGTTTTAGTATCACGAGAGAATGCTTGAGTTTTCATGCTTTTAATTATTAAGGGCTATCTTTTTAACAAAATTTCCACTTTACTGACTTCTTAAGAAATAAGGACGGCAAAAAACTGCTCGATTCTCATAAACTTCTCTTGAGATGAATTTTTCACTAGCAAAATACTTCGGTATACAGAAATATAAATTATAAGGGGAATGCATAAGAAACTGGTATTGTCGTAATGGAACACAATTCCTCTCCATTTTGACAAAACTGACCAATTCTAGACGAATTCTTCAATCAGACGACTCAATTGTTGATAAAACAAGAACGTATTAGGAATTAGGTCGTAAAATAGCAGCTCTTAGTAGATGATTACCTATCAATTCTGGCTTTGCAATCATTTGCGACGGCTCACCGCGACTCGACGACAACAGGTTTTGCTTAAGGTTGTCCTTAATGACGCAATAAAATACCGCTTCAGAAATTGATCTATATTTATACGATTCAACAGCAGTTTGCATATTGCAATTTGGTCCATGAGGTTTTTTGCGTTAACTCGAACTTCCTTTGATATCCAGGCTTATTGAAATGGTACCCAACTTGTTTTTAGTGTCATCTTTAGCTAGGTAATGGATGCTGGGCATACATAACGTTCGTACTCAACAGTTGCCAATATTTTATCAATATTGTCTTTCCACAACGTGGTTCATCTTTAACAACAGAATTACCGGAACTTCAAATTTAATTGGTAATGTTTATTGTCATTTGAAAGAACATTTTTTGGCGTGAAATTATCTGATCCCCCAAGTGTTTTCTCAATAAATCCATTGATTCATGCGATGTGTGGGAAGTGGCGCCGTTTTGCTAAAACCAAATGTCGCCGAGGCCACGAACTTCTATTTCAGGCATCAAATATTCGTTTATCCTGGCACGATAACGGTCACTTTGACGATGCGTTCTCACCGACATCATTTTTGAGAAAATATGGACCGATTGAATAAAATGATGATGATTCTGGATGAAATGGCAGCTTTAGAATTTTTTCAGGTTGTCCTTTGTCCCAAATGCGGCAATTTTACTTATTTACATAAACGTATAGCCACAAATGGGTCTCACCATTCGAGTATCTTCCAATCATAACTGTTGGATCTCAAGATGAGTGATGGTGTTGCGAATAGTATGCTTAGAAGGCCGATTATGTTGACCATAAGTTGACTCTAAACACATTCCTTACATAATGTGAATTATCGTAATTAAGTTAACAATTTGTAAACGTTGATCAGGCATAATATGAAATAAAATGAAACGCCAAGCAATACTGAACAAAAATAACACAAAGTACCTTTGGCAAAAACTCTTTTTATTAGACCAAATATCAAGAATGCGGTCTCTGTTCACATTTTCCAATTTCAGAATTTCAGTAATAAAAAATGTAGAAACCAATACAGACTTTGTCAATTTTTTAAGAAATAATCTACAAGGTGCATTCCAAAGTAAACAGCAATCTGAATCTAGCGCCACCTGGTGGCGCCATCTATTGTTGACTGGTGCGTTAGAATCTGAAATTTTTATCGATAACTAAACATGGATTTATTGCATTTTGCAGCGTTTGGTGAGCCGTATTCGACGGAAAAATGCATTTGCTCATGAAAGGAAAGCATTATGCAGACATAGAGGCCATTCAAAAGGCTTGCACCGACAAACTGGCGGCTATACCGGCCAACGAGCTAAAACACTCGTTCGACATGCTTTTGGACCAAGCAAAAAGCTGTATTGAAGCAGAAGGAGACTATTTTGAATAAAATAAATTGATTTTGCCGAAAAAACCATTTGTTCTGTTTTTTTTTAAGCCCTGTTGACTTTGGAACGCACCTTGTATGTAATGATGATGTAAATTTGTTGTTAAAAATACCGTAGCATATTGGATTGTAAAACTGAAAATCAAATTAAAAATTTTCGTTTTTCGATAAGCGTTTAAATTAGCCTCCGAAAATAATTCTTACAAAACCCAACAGGCATTCGCTGGCGATTTGAAAATTCTCAGAAAAATAGCAACAAATTAATTTTTTTCTTCTGATTATTATAGATCACAATCGGATTGGGAAAATGTCTGGCATCAGGAGACACATTCACGCTGTCGCGACAAATTGATACGTCAACTGTTCTGGGCCTGTGAGAAGGATATTTATCGTCTGACACGACGCAATCGCAAACGAACGGACAATGAAGCAATGCATAAAAGAAGCAAACGTGAGTAGAGGTCCACTGTTTTTAACACTATTATTCTATTCATAAATATTATGTAGAATAAAATATACGAAATCCTAACACTTTCTAGCCATCGCACGTACCTGGCTGAAAATGGATTATGTCAACACGCTGTTGCGCACACGACGCGCCGATGCACCCTCAATTACGAATGAGTGTTGCACTAAGGTCGGCTGCACCTGGGAGGAATATGCCGAGTATTGTCCCTCGAACAAGCGTCGCAATCATTACTGAGATGAGGAGGAAACCAAAGCGCGTGGCAAAGTGGATTAATGAATAAGGAATAATGAGACTTAAGATATGCAACATCAGGATGAATAGGTTCAACCCGGATAATGAAAGTGAGCATAGTGTATTTGGTTAAAACATGTTATTTTCATATATACGGCAGCTGTTATATAAGATATACAAATATTATGTGCGATTGATTAGAAAAAAGTTGTTGTAAAAATAACATAAAATCTTAACGAAATGCTTGTAAAATATTATAGATAACTACTCATAGTTACCTGTATGTATGTATAAAAACGCATTGTATAAATGTATGTATGTATAATGAATTGTTGTGTTTGCATCAAATAAAAAGTGTATATATTTTGTTTTCAAATCGAAGGTGAAGAAATGTGGTAACAATAAGGGGGTATGTCGCAATAAGACGAAAAATTAAAAGAGATGACCCGAAAAGCCCACGAACAAAATGTTTATTCTTATTTGTCATAATGTGCTGCAGCAGGGAAGTAGATAGAAAATCAGGACCCGAGTAAATTGTAGGAGGTGGGCCCTCAAAGCTTGTTGGAGAAAAAACTCGCCAAAAAGTTTTACAAAGAAAACTCCGGGCTCGGAAAGGACCATCCCTGATCGTACTAAAAAAACTTTTCACACAGTTTTGTGATTGCATGACTCAGTATTGCTTTAGAACGCATCAAAGATAGACACCAGCAAATAGCTATATTTTACAGTCAGACAATGGGAAACCACATATATCGGTATTGAATACTCAGAAGGGCGAGAGCTTGGTTGGGAAGTTTTTATGCATTCGGCGACTTCGTCCATCAAACAGTCCAATAACGCTGTGTAATATCGTTGTTGATGGTCCTTCCTTTTTCAAGATAGTCATTAATATATTCAATGCGCATCCCAAAATACAGACGCCATAACCTTGCCATCCGACTTTTGCATTAATTTACTCAAAATGATATAACTCACAAATTTGAAAATTAAGACTAACTAAAAAAAACATATGGATTTAATTATAGTAGTGCCATATAAGTGTCAGGCCGAAGATTTTTCATTTGATTTGTGTATGGCGAATGATTTTACTAGTGAAAAATTTGCCAGAAGAGAAGCTTGCGAAAATTTATTATTTTTCCAGTTTTTGGCCAATGAGAACGAGAAATTATACTAGGAAAATACCTTCATTACCGTTTCAATTCATTCAGCTCCAACACCCACATTTTTATACCTTTAGGACTTTAGACCATTGCTGCTTAACTTTGTAAGTCTTGCACTTCCTTCAAAGTGTATGGATATTCTGTTTATTGTATATTTTTGCTTAACTCGATAAATTCTATTTATGCGGGATATGTATTATTCTGATATGGGGACGTCATACCAAAAACCGATAATCAGAAAATAGATTCAGAGATTCACAATAAAATATAATAGGTATAAATTATCAGCGTGATGACGATCAGAGCCGATTTAATCAGATTCTGTGCATCAGAGATTTGTATATCCTGATTTAAGTTTGAGCTGAAGAGGAAAGCGCGACGCATTTGCAGACAAAAAAAGAGAGAGGCCGAAATGCGTGAGTATGAAGAGCTTGACAAGTTGGCCGACAGGGGTAATGCGCGAAAATTCTATGAAAAAATGCGCCGACTAACAAAAGGATTCAAGGCCGTAGCATACTTTTGTAGAACCCAAGCAGGCGATGTAGTAATCGATGCCCAGAGCATACTAAAATTATGGAGGGAACACTTCTCCATCCTGCTGAGTGGCAGTGAATGTATAACGACAGGAGAAGTCGAGCCGATTCCCCAATCGATGACGATGGAGCAGACGTTCCATTGCCCGACCAGGAAGAAGTTCGAATAGCAATTACCCGCCTGAAGAACAACAAAGCGGCGGGGGCCGNCTGGATGGCAGTGCACGCACAACGTCAGGAGAAGGCGCACCCGATTCCCCAATCGATGACGATGTAGCAGACGTCTCATTGCCCCACCAGGAAGAAGTTCGAATAGCAATTACCCGCCTGAAGAACAACAAAGCGGCGGGGGCCGATGGATTGCCGGCCGAGCTATTCAAACTCGGCGGCGAAGAACTGATGCATCAGCTTCTTTGTAAAATATGATCGAACGAAAGCATGCCCAACGATTGGAATTTAAGTTTGCTCTGCCCAATCCATAAAAAAGGAGACCCCACAAGCTGCGCCAACTACCGTAGGATAAGCCTCTTCAACATCGCATATAAGGTTCTGTCGAGCAAATATTAAAGCCAGATATTCACCATGCGCCAAATCTTGGAAAAGAGTGAAAGGAGAATCGACACACACCACCCCTTCTACGATTTCAAAGCTGCTTTCGACAGCACGAAAAGGAGCTGCCTTTATGACGCGATGTCAGAATTTGATATCCCCGCAAAACTAATATGGCTGTGTAAACTGACGTTGAGCAGCACTAAAAGCTCGGGAAGGACCTCTCTGAGAAGCTCGATACCAAACGAGGTTTAAAGCAAGTCGATTCCCTATCGTGCGGCTTCTTCAAACTGCTGGAGAAAATTATTCTTCTAGCCGCAGAACTTAATCGAGCAGGTACAATCTTTTATAAGTGTGTATGGCTGCTGGCGTACGCCGATGATATTGATATCATTGAACTCAACGCCCACGCCGCTAGTTCAGCTTTCTCCAGACTTTTGACGAAAAAAAGACCAAACTCTACAAGTATCTTATCATCCCCGTCCTGCTAGAACGTCCGAATAGAGTAAAACACTGCAGCTCTGAGAGTATTCGACGCAGTACCCGCAAGAGGAAGCAGAGAAAGAGGAAGACTTCCACTCCGTTGAAAACACCAAGTGGAGAATGACCTGGTAGAAGAAGGAAGGAAGAACGACTGGCGCGCTGTTGAAAACCGGGCTATAAACGCGTAAGCGGTTCAAGATAGAAATCTTTTATCTATAACCTTTTATGTTATAAGAAATACATTTGTAAAGCTATAATACTTCAGTGCAGGGTAAGTTAATAAGTTTTTTGGTTGTTATAAAATTAAGCTCCCATTTTCTGTGATTGTTGTAATGGGAAAACTATCTATGAAAAAGGTATTTCATTTTGAAATCAGTTCTTTGGAGAAATGTTCGTTGTGTCGAGGTTGTCAAGGCAAATGATAAAGGTTTGAAATTTCTGCAGTAAACAATGAATAGAAAATGGACGATGGAAAAATTGTACAAAATTCTCTGGATTTATGCTTAAAGATTTTATTGAAAATAATACAAACAGCAATTAATGAATAAAAGGATAAAAATCCACTTATCTTAAAAAATTAAATTCTCCCTTGAGGAAAATATTTGACATCTTATACTATCTATACTCAATTATGAACTGTGTACACTGCAGCTTCCGATTAGCAAAGTCCGATTTATAACGATTAAAAATAAATACACAGCGCTCATCACTAGCACTTATCTTACGCCGCTAAGTCACGCCTCAATATATCAAGCTTGGGCCAACGCCATCACATTATAATTATAATATACATATATACATATAAATATACATACATGCATGTATTTATACGCACGCTTTGGTGATAAGCCCATGGCGTTCAACAAATGAATAGCCCCTCCGACCGATTGAATGGACGCACTATTAAATCAGTTGCGAAAATCTGCTCTCCCCGAGCGGAACTGTGCGTGCGTGCGGCGGTAAAAGGAAGTGTGTTAATAATTTTCAATATTATGACGTCACTTTGGCTTTGTCTGATTATTTGCTTGGCGCTAGCGTGGGAGACGCGGCAAGCGCCAGCAAATCCAAATATACAAGATTCAATAACTGCAACAACAACAACAACAACGAAGAATGCAGAAATTACTCAAGAAGCGGATGCGCGCGAAAAACGGAACATTGAAGTGCCGCCACCGGAAATTGTATGCAAAACAGGCACAAAACAACAACAAAAACAAAACAAATTATATTGTCAACTATAATTATTCTGATTTTAGTTGCGCTTTATGCGGCGCTTTGGCTACTTGGAAACCAATCCAAGCGATTCGGAGTCACTTTATCATGAGTCGGCGATTGTCGAAGCCATAAAGAATGTACAAAAATATGGAGCGCTCAACCAGACGGGCGAGCTGGACAATCAAACATTGGAGGTAGTCTAAAAATAAGACCTCATAAGCATTCACGCAAACATAAAACATGCAATTAGTGCTGATAATGATAAGCGTGTGTAACACATTGAACTTAACGACACATAAAGCTCTTGAACCCGCATCAACAATCTGTTAATTTTAGTTTTTATTTACTTTTAAGCTCTTCAACAAGCCACGCTGTGGCGTCCCTGACATTGAAGGCACTCCGTATTATCTCACAAGCAGCACACAGCGCGCATATGTGCAAAACATCAGGGACAGAAGGAGTGAGTCACGGGCAGGAAGTGATTTTAGAGTACGAGGCAAACGTTTTGTGGTGGGTGCGCGTACCTGGAAAAAACGGCGTATACGCTACTTGTAAGTATGTCTAATATCTGTGGTAGTGGTATTTGTGTAACCGTAGAAAGCAATATAGGAGGTGCGTACAATTCAAAATAGTGAAGTGTTACTAAACCACATTGGATTATATCCCAACTAAAATCAGAGCTATGATTTCAGGAATGTTATATGTAGGAGAGAACGTCGTTCGGAAGACAGAGGCTGTCTTCATCTTTTTTTTTCTATCCTTATTCAGAATAGTGACAGTAAGAACTTTTCGAAAATCACTTCAAATTCCGCTGAACAAGATATATTAAACGAAATTTGTGGCATGCAGAAGGAAATGTCGGAGAATTTTATATTCGAGCGGGAATTTTTCATACTTTTTTGTCTCTAAGAAACTGCTCATTTGTCGAAAACGCCGATATCGGACCACTATACGACATAGCTGACATACAAACCGATCGATCAAAATCAAGTCCTTGTATGGAAAACGTTTTTATTTGTTGAGATTTATCCCGAGGAATATTTTCAGAATGGGCCACTATAGCATAGAGCTTGTCATTTATTTTTATACTCTTGCAACATTATAGCTACAGAGCATAATAGCTTTGATCACCCAACGGTTGTTTCAATCACATCAAACTAATCGAAATAGACATAGGTCTATACAGGGTTTTTCCAGAAGGTAATAGGACTGATTTTCTTCCACCGGCACTGTACGTCAGAGTTCCTAGCTGACGAACGAGCAACAGGTCTATTGTCTCCGAGCACTTAGAGAGTCAGAACAAACATTTTCGCGCGACGTGTTTCTGTGAGTGGTGCAAGCCGAAAATGCAGCAGAGGTACGCGATTAAATTCTGTGTGGAACTCGGTAAATCTGCGACAGAGACGTTTGATATGATCAAGCAAGCATTTTTGGAATGCCGGGAAGAGGTCGCTGATGAAGACCGTGCTGAGAGACCTGCGACTTTGGTAAACACTGACAATGTGACTCGTGGGAATTTGTTCCTCCTGGACAAACCGTCAACGACACGTTTTGCGTGCTCAAGCGAAGGGTCAATCTGAAAAGGCCGATGAATTTTGAGACAACAGAGAGGATCCAAGCAGGATGCACCTGGGCTCTCAACGCTATTCCGGTTTCGCCTTTAGTGACACCTTGAATGTTTGAACGTCGCGCTGGCAGCGCTGAATCGATGCAGAGGCAGCCTATTTTGAAAATTTTTAAAGAATTGTAACAAATCTTGTAGCTCTCTAACAGATGTAACGGTAGCTCCTGTAGGTATAAAGAAAATTCTCCTATCAGGGCCTCAGAGGAATGGTAGCGTTCAGTACCGTCCAAATGTAACACCTAACAGATAGATGTACAGTCCAGTCAAACCAAATATTCTCTAATAGACGATTATTGGATCTGGTTTGTTAGTTTCTGAGTCTATTCACATAAACTCCATTGATACTTTATGAAAGTAATTAATATTGTAAATGTCCGAAGCTAGATTAGATGTTAAGTACAACTGCTTTCGCTACACGTTACACAAATACCATTACAACTAGCAACACTGCCATTATAAGTAATAAGTTTTCAATATCTTTCTTAGCATCAGCAATTGGTCTCGGAAAATTCCAAAATCTCAAGTCGAGCGCGACATCGCACGGGCTCTTGAGCTATGGGCACGGTATAGTGGTCTACATTTCGTGCGCGTCAATGACACCGATGCCGATATAATTCTATACTTCGGCACACGATATCACGGAGACAAGTGCTACAAAGAATATTCTAAAATTTGAATTGCAGTTTATAAAATTTCATGATTATTTCACTTTTTACACAGCTTCTCTTTCGATGGACCTGGGAATATATTGGCGCATGCTTTCTACCCCTACGAAATGGGTTCTTGGGGTGGTGACGTCCACTTCGATGAGGACGAAAACTGGAAGGAGAATTCGACCGATCTAGCAACGGGTGTGGACTTTTATGCAGTTGCAGCACACGAAATCGGTCACAGTTTGGGCCTGGCGCATTCTCCACATTACAATTCAATTATGTTTCCATACTATAAAGGTCCTGGAGCGGGTACAACACTAGATTATGATGACACATTGGCTATGTACACCATATACCGTAACGATTTTTTAAAGTTTAAGTTTTAGAGGAAAGTATTTTCAAGCGATCTTGGCATTTCAGTAACTAAAGTTTTGGAGGATGATGAGAATATCGTAACGATACCAGAAGAGCCACAGATAACGTTAACCACACCCACTTTCCCTGTGGAGAAAGAGAAGATATCGAAGCAGACAACTAAGAGCACATTGCCGTCTTTTCATGACGATTACGAGACCGTAAAACAACACAAAGTAAGTGGTCAAATATATGGGCCACACTCTGGTTTCCACTCTTTAGTAGCACAGCAGGTGGTTCTTACTGTTGTTTAAGCTACAAAGACACTCATGGTGTACAATCGACTTACCGGGAAATCCTTGGGTTGCAAACCTAGGATTATAAGGCGGATGTACACCATGATCGTAAGACCAATTATTTCTTAGGCTACAAAATGGAAATCTTGCTAGAACTTACACCGCTTCACCTACTAATCAATCAAGCAGACAAATATACGATGCTTCAAATGACAGCAGAAGGTTTTAACATAGGGAAGGTAATCTCGTCCCGGCTCTGCTCTTAATTGAGCGCACTACCAAAATAGTAAACTTCACGAGGAAATTTAAAGTCACCAATAAGGCTGAATAGAATTATTCCACCACCTATTGCTAAGGGATGGGACAATCAAGCGCTACAGGGAATTGAGATAAACCTTCAAATCAACTATCGCAACGAAAGTATCGCCATACTCAGCGATAATCAACAGCACTTAAATCTCTTCTTATACGATCTCTTCTTATAAAATTAAATCACTCCTGCTGCTGGAGTGCAAAGAACGGCTGAATAGCCTGTCAGATCGTAAGCAAGTGCACTTATCTGTGTGCCCGATCACAAGGGTATCGCTGGGAATGCGCTTATCCGCTCTACAGCGTCCACCAGAATGGTAGAATCGGAATCCTATATTAGGGTTGATCCTCATACCATAAAAGAGCTGTCTCGAAAAGAGGAAAGTGTCGGCAGAGATAAGAATGAAAAAAAATGTAATCAATCTTCCAAGAAACAAATTGGGGCTACTTGTCGTATTCTACATTGTAAGCTTAAGAAGCCAAACGGTTAACTCAGGACCTACGAAGAAATGCTTCACCTCTGTTGGAGATAATATGAAATTGGAATAAGTAGGAGTTGATCCTGAGAATCATGAGTTTAGTTTAAAATTAATGAAGAAAGTCGACGAATATATGAGTTCAACAAAGACTTAACTGCAATGTACACGGACTCAAAAACAACAACAACAGAGTGTTGCTGTTTTAGCGCTTATCTAAACCCATTTTTTGTCCGTCGGCTTTACGTAATCGGAACATATCAAAATTCGAACAACGACTGTCAAACCGGCAGTATTTCTCTAAATTAATTCAGAAATGCTTTTTCCTTCTTTAACAACAACACACACTCACTGCACGCAGGACATACATTTTTATGTCAGGGTGAATCTAAATAATCCTGCTACAATATCATTAAATACCATTCACCGGGGCGAAATCGGGGAAATGAGATTTCTATGAAAGCATTAGACAATAGTAGATTGTTCGAATAGCAAAAGGCAGACCCTGTTGTTTTTGTTATTTTAGCGGATAGTCCCCGTAAGTTGTCGTCGACGTCATAAAACGGAAAGTTCAAGAAACGTGCTGTTTTGACGAGGTCGGACCAAAGGGAGACGGTGTCAGATGAGTGGGTTTTGTGGAGCATGCAAAGAGGTGGACGCAGAACATATTGAAAGTTGGTTAATAGGTGACTGGGAATAGGAACTGTCTGAATAGGATGCTCTTTAACAGGGAGCACTGTGCAGGTGTTTGTTAAGAGACGTCAGGTGCAGGTGTTTGTTAAGAGACGTCAAGAGGCATCCTGTCGTAGTCTGAAGTGCAGTATTATGACAGGTGTAGAGCTTCCTCGTCTGCGCTACACTGTAGTGCTTAAAATTTAAACCGATGAAGAGTTAAAATTACACTTTCCGAAGTTCAACCTAACATTTTATCTCAAATAATGCAGAAAATCAAAGTCAACTAAGTTTTTGTATTTTTTTTCGGTTTTTTGCAGAGTCGCTTCGCTTCCAACACGACAAAACTAACAGAACTTTCAACTAGCAATACAGATATACCACCGCCAATCCCAACGCTGCCTACATTATGGCCAAAACCAGAGCTTTCGAAGATACCTAATATATGTCTTGGCCAATTCGATGCCGTGAGCGTGCTAAATGGAACGGTACACGTTTTCAAGAATGAATATGTCTACAAGTTAACGCCACGTTATACCGTTATGAACGGGTATTTCAAGCAATGAAAATGCAAACATATAACATTATATTTAAAACTTTTCCTCTCCGCAGCTATCCGCTGAGCATTTACGAAATGTTTCCATTTCTACCGGCAGATGTCAAGCGTATTGACGCCGCTTATGAGCGCTACGATTGCGCCGGCGTATTTTTTACAGGTATTTCTAACGTATTTATTTATAACTGTAGTTTATTATTATTTACCGCGAAATGAAAATGCTGCTTACCTTTTCTCTATCACTTCTCTCTTTTAGGCGACAAATATTGGGTATTCAGCTATGCACACGGCAAGCGTCCCATACTCATCGAAAATAGCCCGCTTCCAATCGAAAATTTAATAGGTTATGCGACACATATCGATGCCGTTATGTTGTGGCGTAAGTTTTTGCGAATATGTGACGGTACAGCAACAGTGTAAAAATTTATTTTTTTTTATATTTTCTGCAGCAAAAAATAATCTAACGTATATATTTGCCGGCGAAAAATTTTGGCGTTACAACGATCGTCTGCAAACGCTGGATGTAGGCTATCCAAAGCCTATGCGCCGTTGGCCCGGCATCCCAGAACATATTGATGCAGCAGCAACGTTAAACAATGGCAAAACTTATTTCTTCAAAAATAATCTTTATTGGCTTTACGACAATGCCAACATTAGACCGATGCGTGGTTATCCCAGACGCGCTTCAAACGCTTGGTTGCATTGTGTTACAACAACAAGGAAGCCACTACGCAATTACAATACGACAGTTACGTTTATTGCGCCTTCAGCTTTGACTTGAACAACTTTGATTTTGACTTATCCTTAGCTTTAACTGTTTTTGTAGTTGTTGTATTGGGCTTAAAATTAGTTTTAATTGTAAATGATGCACTGGGACTTATAGCGAGTGCATGTAAATAATAACGAATGAAAAAGTATGTAACAGCTAGACCACAGTAAAGTGATGTCAGTAGTAGCGGTAAAAATGGCAATGTTTTGTCTAAATGCAAAAATGGACTTATGAAGTGTTCGTATATGGGAATCAATACACAACCAACTGTGTAAAATTTTTCTAACGCATACAGTTTCGTTTGGCGCTCGTTGGGATACAGTTTGGCCAATTGTCCGTACATGAATGCCACATAGGCTAAATAGAGCGCGTAACGCAGCAGCAACACGCACGATTGGTGAAGTAATGGAAATAGTGAGAAGTAACCAAAAATGCTTAACCAGTATGCGTGTGTGGCATCCATTGGTTGGAGTACAGACAGCAAGCTGTAAAGGTGAAAAATTGTAGAAATGAAAGTGTAAATGCAAAACGTTGCTTACCACAGTGGTAAAAGGCACATTAATATTGCCTTCTCATGTACGTGCCAGCCAAACATGAACGAAGAGCAAGAGCAGATAACAACGGCACGCAGAAATGTAGCTTTTGATTCGCTGTTAAAAGAAGTGGATTTTGTTGAAGCGGCATTTCGCAATGGGAATTGAGAAAGCAAATTATATACTACCTTTTTGACGTATAGGCAAAGAGTTTTACCAATATTGGTAACATAAAAAGCAACGTCAGCAGAAATGTGGTGCGCGGCGTTATGTTAGGCAAAAACTGTGGTTCAAACTCTTGCACAAGCCCAGAAGTGGTTGAGGGACCTTTAGAACTTGGAATGCGTAACAATTTGGCTGCAATTTTGTCGACAGTATTATATATGGCCCAGAAATTTGGTGCCCAATAAGCGTGTGTTAAGCCGCGTTTGAAAGGAAATAGGCGACTAAAAACCTGAAAAGTTCTATGCTATAATTTTGTTTTACTTCTTGATAAATATAAATTCGCACCTGATCCATCTGATTGTAGAATGGTCCGAAAGCAGCTACAATAGGGATTAAACCGACAACTGCCAATTTTGTTATACAAATTATTGCATTCCTAACGCACTTCGAATCCAGGCAATAAAACTTAAGCAGATAAACTGCAAAAGCTGGTGCCATATAGAGAAAAATATGCTTAAACATGAGTAAAGCAGCAAATGTGAATGCCGAGAGCAGATAACGTTCCTCCAACAGAAAACTTATACTCAGCAATAGTATACCAAATAAGAAACCATTATATTGGAAATGCATATGATCCACAAATAACAATCCTACGTTAAACAAAAGTAACATTGCAGCAGCAAATGATTGCGGCGATGATTGCGTTATTTTCAATGCCCGTAGAGATTGTCGTACACCAACAGCAAACACTAGATCCACAATTATCACTGAGCAACGTTGGAAATAAATTGTAGCCGTAGAAGCATAGTTGAGGTTTGTTACTACTACCATTTGCGGATCTACGAAGGATGCGGCATAAGATAGCAGCCATTCAAAATAGGCAAAGAAAGGTGGATAGTCAAGCGTCCAATTGCTAGTGTTTTCATAATACCATTTACCTATGGGTAATGAATGCGTTACAGCCAACCAATTCCTGTGTACTTCAAAATCTGTAGAGTGACTAAGATACCGTTGTTATATTACATTTTATATTGATTGCGTTTTGACTTTGACTTACGGCGAAGGAATTAGCAATATTTTAACTGCGCTAGATAGGGCGAAAATCTTCCAGAAGTGGCACTCCATTATTGGAACCGCTGATTAGAAAAAATTTGGGTTGTTTCTACTTTGCCAACTAATTAAAAGAAACAAAGCCGGCTGATGTGGAATTGTCATTTCCATTGATAACAGGTATAACGCATTCACAATGAAGCAAATTAAACACATATATGTAAATGTCATGTAAAATATAATACCCTGAATTATTACAGTACATTGTACTTTATTGTTGATTTAAAATAAAGACTCCATTATTTTTGCAAAAAATATTTCTTTATAATATTTCTACAAACTAATCTCTTTGTTTCTTAGATTTTAATAATTATGTTTATCGATTTCTGTTTATCGATTGCGTGGGTCTCGATGAACATTTAGATGTGATTTACTAAATTAGGAAGAGGAAGCAAAGTAGTGAAACCAATAAAAAAGTGGAACACAACAGTGACTAGTTTGACGCCAAAACTTATTTTATTCACATTTTTTGAGCTTTTGCCATTAATAACGTGTAAAATATAATTCCAATTCGTTAAAGTGCACTGTGCAGTGTTTAAATATCAGTTGAAATAATGTCGCACTCCTACTCAAACACGCCGAGTAGTAGTGGCGGCTCTGTATCAGTACCTGCCACTACCAGTGGTGGTCGGCATGGTAGTAGCAACAATCAAATAAATACCACCCATATCATATCATCTGCAACATATAGCATATCGGGTGATGTAGTAGTAACCAGCAGTAGTGCCCCCAACAATCCCAAAGAAAAGCAAACAACGAAGACACAGCGCACGGCTGTTGTACGCAAACCCCCACCCACCATTGACAACTTCTGGCAGAATATTATGGCAGATGTGCGAGCGATACATCAAGTAGATGCCAAACATCAAGCATTGCCATTGGCACGAATTAAAAAAATTATGAAATTAGATGAAAATGCAAGGATGATAGCTGCCGAAGCGCCACTCCTTTTTGCCAAAGCATGTGAGTACTTCATACAAGAGCTGACAATGCGTGCCTGGATACACACTGAAGAAAGCAAACGACGCACACTTCAACGATCAGATATTGCACAGGCTATAGCTAATTACGATCAATTTGATTTTCTGATTGATATTGTGCCACGTGAAGACATAAAACCCAGTACGAGTAGCGGCCAGAAAAAGGACACGCAGCAACAGAGTACTAACGTGAATACTGTAAGTAATACAACAACTACAGCTGGAGCAAATGCTGTCATGACTGCAGGCACCGTGACTTTACCCGTTAAGATGGAAACAGCTGAAGGTGAAGTGTTGACTTTTGGCGCGCTCAATACCGATACCTTAGCCGCAGCGACTGCTCAACCACAACAGACACAGCAAGCGCATACCACTATGCATGCGCCCCAACAATTACAAATAATACAGCAACCATCCGCGACACAACCACAACAGATGCAATACTTTATTGCCACACCGGAGGCTCTAAATGCAGCACATGGACAAAATGCGGCGCCACAGCCACAACTGCAGATCATACAGCAGCCGTCGCAACCGCAGTATTTTATAACAACTCATGTAAGTGAAAACATTTAGTTTTAAATAAGGTGAACAACATTGAAAAACTTTTAATAACATTATTATTTTTGATCATTAGCAACCACAACAGCTTATATTGACAGCAGGTCCAAATGGACAATTCACTGCCACACCTGCACCTGCCAATCCTGCGCAGCACCAGCAAGCGACAATTTTACAGAATTTGGCGCAACATCAACAGCACCAACAACAACCACAAATACAATTGCTGCAGCAGGTGGTAACACCAACAGGGGAATTGACCAATGTGCCCGTAAGTTAAATGAATATCGCACACAGAATGGCTGCATCTTAACTCTTTCTACTCTCTCTGTTTGTTCTTAGATCGCTATCAACGCAAATCAATTGAATTTATTGCGTCTACAAATGCAACCGCAAGCCACACAGCAGCTCCTGCAGCTAAATACCGCCAATGCCCCAGTCACTACCTCGCACAATGTAACCGCTGCCCAAGTGCAAGCTCAACAGCACCACGTTCAACAACAGCCGCAGCAGCAGCAACTTCATAATGCAAATGCTGGTGCTGCAAACATATTTATAAACGCCACACCACACATTACTGCGGCACAACAACAGCAGCAGCAGCAACAACAGCAAGTTAATGTTGCCGGCGCCACAATTGTGGCAACAGATCGTACTTTAGGCGGCAACTATCGTCCAAATTGCTAGCCACCGGAGCTAATCTACCATCCACAAGCTGCACCCACTTTTAACATTTCTTTCGCCACGAAAGGACATATAGCGGCACAATACAATGGTAGAGATCACATTTGAGACTTGCACATCAGTCTTTTAATTTACGTTAATCTTTAATAATTTTAGTAATTATACATTCATAATGTATAAAATTCGTCATAAATTATAGTTATGCATATATTATATATTAATTTAGATTATGCAAGTGTAAATAGTGAATATAAAAAAAGGCCAAATAGATTTTAGTACTAAGTTTATAAAGTCAACAAAGGGAATACATATGACCGGCAGTAATAAAGGTTTAAATGAAATTAATTCGATTCTGTGATTAATAACCGCAGTTTATGTTTGAAACTTATTACGCCGCATATTTGTGCAAACGAAATCTATTTTAGCATTTAAGCCAGAGTTACAAAATTATATAAAATGAATCTTTTTTAGAATACGTATTATTGGAAATGTGTTTGAAATGAACGAACACAAAAAATAAATCATTTAGATGTTAATGATGTATGTAAATGTGCAAAAGTTTAATACAAATATATATAATGTAGTAATTTTAAATATGTAGTTTACTTGTGTATCCGGGAATCCCCACAGCAGGTCAGGCCGATTTTTTAGTCTGTAGCAGGTTGTCTGTTTATCAGCACACTCGCGGTATATTTCGCATGTATCACAATGTCAAACTAATAATATATGTATGTAAAATATTTCTATCAAACTGGCTTCGACAAGGTGAAATAATTATTCGAAATTTAACGTTTCCTATGACACATAAAAACACATGACACGAACAGTTAATATAAAACATTTCCCATAACACTTTTTAATAAAAAAAAAAAACAATAATTTATGCGCCAACCGTTACTTGGCGAACACAAGAATATACAGGGTGACCAGCATGCCAGCTTTTCCATAATCAGCTATGTATCCACAATAGCCTGTAGACATTGCACGAAGGATTCGGCGCATTCAGCCGCAAATTAGTCGACTCAAATTCTATTTTTTGTTTTATTTATAATTTTTTTCTGAACCAAAATATTTAATATTAATTAATTATCGGCATTTTTAATTTTTTTCTCAATTAAAGATGTTTGTTTTAGGATATATAAATATATTTATTTTATTATTACTTAATACTCAAAAATTAATATTGATATTATAAAATATTGTTATTATTAATATGCTTAATAAATATTGTGTTTACTTTTATTATTTTTTATGTGATGAATCTGCTCTTTTGTTTCAAAACTAACTTTTGGAAATGACTTTATTGAAATTTTTTTGGAATCATGGCAAATATTAAAGCAATAATTGTGTATGTAATATATAGTTGTTACAAAAAAACGAATACTAAAAAGATCTATGTTTAAAGAATAAAAAAAATATTCAAATACCCGTTGTATTAGAATATGAATGTTAAAATTATTATGCTACAAATTTTGCCATAATATCAAAAATAGTTGCAAAACATTTTGTGAGCAAAATTAATTATCTGCAATGGCCGCAAATTTTAATTAAAGTTTTGCTTACTTAATTTTACGATTATTATTCATTAGTTTCCGTGTTATTGAGTCGATTGGGGCGGAGGGGCGCGGTTGTAAATGTTGCGTATTTATTGTTGTTATACTAAAACTACTGGTGTTTTTTTGCAATTGTCATCAGCTTATGCGCGATCAATGTCATTACTGGTGTATGTCTTAAATTGTTGCTGACATCCATCATTGCTTGTTTATTAGTGTGTATGTATGCGGTTGTTGTTAAAAGTTTAGTAAATGTATTTATTTTACTTATTAATTCGATAAGTTGCGTAAGAACGACGACCAGCACCAATATAGTGGGCCTGAGTGGTTGCTTTAATATGTATCTCTAAGTGTGACATTGTTATTGTGATCATATTATACATTATGATAAACGTACTTTATTTTCTGAATTCTCAATAAGTGTAAATACTTGTTAGATTTTCAAAATACTTTTTAATTTTTTTTCTGGTATAAAAATTGATGTAAACATTATGGCAATATTTTATTGAAGTCTTTTCGTTTGCAGCGATTTGTTTTTGTTTTTTTGTTTTAAGTATGTATATATTTTAGTATTGCTTTCACAGCGACAATATTAACTCGTAATGGTGAGTAATATTCTATAGGGCATTGTGGTGTACATTTAGAGGTTATGTTTGGAAAGAAATTAATTATTTATTTTTAATATGCTGTGTTCATTCGACACAAAATGTGTGTAATATATTATTTACTATCACAAACTTTTAAAAGCAATAATAAGAACCTAACGACACTTTCATTACCGACAGATGGAGTTGCTTACAAGGTGAACATAACCTCTAAGCAGCTGGAGGTTTTTTTTTTTTTGATTTTGCATGAAAAAATTGCAGGCTTTTGAGGATTGGCTCTGCCGCCTGAGAGAGATTACCGTTGATGGGGTAAAGTAGAAAAAAATATATATACAAACTGTAAAAAAAATATGAAAAAAATTAAATAAAATAAAAAAATAATAATAAATAAAAAAAATTTTAAAAAATATATAAATAAAAAATAAAAAAAAAATTTAACAGTAATAAAATAAAAACCAAATAAAAGAAATGTATTAAAAATAAATTATTTGTACTAAAATAAAAAAAATGTAAAAAAATTAACAAAATCGAAATAAAGTTTTAGAAATTAAAAGTTTTAGAAGTTAAAAAAAAATTTATAAAAATAAAATGAAACATTAAAACTTAAAAGTGCAAAAATAAAAAATCTCAAATCATTTAAATTTCAAGCGGCTTTTGTGCACTTTTTAATTCAACTAAGTCTATTCTCTCTTCTCCCTTCCATTTCTGAAGCACAATACCCATAAAATATTACAAACAAGTAATGTTGCAGCTGTAAGTTGCATGTTGAACGGTTCATTTATCGCTTGATTGTTTGAAGGTAGTATTTACGAGTAGTGCAGCAGAAAGTTTTTAAATTTCCAAAATATATATATGTATGTATGTACATATATATTCTTTAACCGAAGACTAGAGAGCAAAAGTTTTCTTTGTAACATAATTGGTCATGTTTTTGTAGTATATGTTATTATAAATTATTAATTTACAGTTAATTATATAAGATAATAAAACATAAATACATATGTGTGTATGTTAAAGAGAAAAACGTTGTCACATCAGCTTTGTCATTATAATAATAATCATCATAATCATTTCATTAGTTTATCCATTAGTTATCAGTTATAAAATAGATTACATAAATTTGTATGCCTTAATTACGGTATGTATGGATGCATATTTCACAGTATATCCACTACACATACATGTTTAATTATAAAGTCGTTAAATATTTGTAAATCATCAAGAGGAATTTGCATGTCTTATGGCAACAGTTTTAATTAGACACTTTCCTTCAAGTAAAACTAAATACGATAGTCGAATGCCTTCTTCAATTTTGCGTTAAGTCGCAAATACAAAAAATTCTCACTTATAATCTCAAATTTCGGTTTAACATATTTCGCTTCTTTTTAGTAAACAACGCGTTTATAAATTATTAAAAAACATATTTAAAGTTAATTTTTCTTGTGGAATGTTAGCATCGAGTTGGTGTTCGAATTTCTTTTTGGCAAATATTGAGTATTAATAAAAAATATGCTTAAGTTTCATTAATTATAAATTTAGTTTATAATAAAAAAGGAAGTTCACGGTTCACATAAATATTTTCCAACTAACTAGAATACAATTATATGCAGTCTTTTGCGTTATATACCTTTGTTCTTTTTGTATTGTAATGTAAATTTGGTCCCTGGAAGTGTTTATTTTTTCTAATATAACTGATTGATTTTTTTTCGAATATCGTCGCAATTCCTATTGGAAGTGTTATGAAATTTTTTTTGTCAGCGTAATTATTTTACGTTATACTGTTGCATGTAATTATATATGCTTTGAATGTTCTGACTGAGAATGTACTGTGAAAACGAATATAACTTCTAAATATGTTTAAAAAATATATATATTTGTCTGTATGTCTTTGCATACATATAAAAGTTATCTAATGGTATGCACGCTTCATACACATTTACGCTCATAAACATTAACTTAATGTAATATACTGCTAAATGCCAGTGCTTAGTTGCACACTGACTTTTTTTACTTATTTTGCTTGTGACAAAATGTTTAATCCTCTTGCCACTCATTTTCATCCACACCTTCCATGTCGTCCTGCTCCAGTTTGGTATTGTACTCCAAGCGGGCACTGACTGACTTTTGAATCTGGAAAAGAGCGAAATTTAAATTATTTGTTATTAAAATAGTTGCTATCGCAGACCATATAAGAAAAAAGTGGCCACTCTATACATTAATATTTAAGTTAGCAGTTAAAAAACTAGATTTTGATCGATCAGTTTATGACATATGTTTATGCTAGAGCTCTTTCGATGGGATCGAACCAAAAGGAGAAGGGTGTCAGTTGTGTAGCATTAGCACACGCAAAGAGGTGGCTAGTGTCAGGCGGGGACTCATTGCACGTTGGACATATATGTGATATGTCAGGGTCTATTCTGCATAAGTAGGAGTTTAACGGGCTACAATATCCAGAACGAAGTTGCGCAAGGGTAACTCTTCTCGCGGCAAGTCGAACTCTTCGTTTGCAATAGGGGGTGGTTTGACTCCAAGTGCGCCATTCACTTAGAGGGAGTCAGTGGCTGTCTCTTATACACATCTAGATGTGTATAAGAGACAGTATATGTGATATGTCAGGGTCTATTCTGCATAAGTAGGAGTTTAACGGGCTACAATATCCAGAACGAAGTTGCGCAAGGGTAACTCTTCTCGCGGCAAGTCGAACTCTTCGTTTGCAATAGGGGGTGGTTTGACTCCAAGTGCGCCATTCACTTAGAGGGAGTCAGTGGAGGTGTTAATGGCTCAACTGTGAATAAAGGTCACTGTAGAATAGAATAGAATGGAATAGAATAGAATATTATTTGAGGTACTGTATGTCTGAAGTTAGTTGGGTCCGAAGTATACTCGGTGTATTGTTTTATGTCATCGACGTAGTTAAAGATCTTGATGCTTCTAGGAGGCGGTACCGCTGCAAGCAGGTAATTGCAGAGATGATTTTTGCGAAAGCAGACCAGCATAAACAGTTCACAATGCAGGTGTTAAATGGGAGACATCAAGAGACACCCAGCTACAGTCAGGGGTGCAGTGTTCTGACATGTTTGCAGCTTCTTCGTATACGTTTCACTGCATCCAGGCGACCAGTAGTTAAGGACCGGCTGGCTGATTGCCTTATATTTTGCCAACAACGTTTCTTTGTTTTTTCTCCATGTGCTGTCGGCTAGGGAATTGAGGATTTTGTTGCAGCTCTGTTCTTTGACGACAATCGTGGTCGTGCGAGGAGTGAAGAAGTACAGGCTGACGAAAGTCACACCTAAAATCTTAAGGTTATTGACAGTCGGAATCTTAAAGCCATCGACTACAATATTACGGTCAAGTATGTACTCTTTCATCCAGTTTGTGAATGTACTAGAGTGGTTCGATATCGACAGTTTCGAACAACTTCGTCTCAGCGCGTCATGCTAATCACGCATATTGATTGCGTCTCCGATTTTTCTTTCTGGGTGTTACAAACCCCGTGGCAAACTTATCTTCAGAGTATAATGAACAAGACTTCTATGCCATTTACTCACCTCTTGTTGTTTATTCTTCTCGAATTCCGCTCGAGTCATTGCGCCGCCACTACTGCCATTGCCCGCATGCTCTATCTTCTTAGCGGGGGCGACTTGCTGAATGGATGATACTTTAAAAGAAAAAATCAATAAATTGTGTGAGGATTAATACTTTTAAAAAGAAGTGAATATTAACGATTTCGAAGAACACTTACAGGCTTCCATGCCCTCAGGCTGCAGACTCAACTTAGTCGCTTTCCTATCGTTACATGCAAACCATTCATCCGCAGACAGTGTGGGCTTCCATGTGACGCGTGTTGGCGGAAAAAGATCGTCTTGAAATAGTTCGCTCTAAAAGCAAAAAGGGATGTAAGTGCTCATGTGAGCTAAACAAAAACTATAGCACATACCTTAATGCGTGGCACAGTGAAACTCAGCGGTTCAATAGTCGTGTTAGTTAATCTGTACGCTTTTGAAAATTCCACACTCGCGACATCACAATGATTTTTGGTGAGAAAACTCAAACCTTGATGCAGTGATGTGCAACGATGATGCGATAAAGGACAAATGTATGGCTCCTCATCCGTAATTTCATAGCAGTAAATGGTCGAGTCACCTTTGCCCGTCACAAACAATGTCGAACTGTCCTCATCATAATAAGGTATCAGTATGGATGGCGAGACATCCAGACTGGCCGTATTCAGTGGTGCATTCAGCTTTTGTGCATTGTATACGCTTATCTGGCGCTCAGAAACTCTACAAAAGAAAAATAAAATTTATTTATTATAATGAATGTTATGGCACCCAATTATAAATGCTCGTACTCACTTATCAAAGCCAGTGCAGACGATATATTGACCTTCCAATGCCCAAGTGATACGCGCACCTCGCGTACCCACCGGTCCGTTGCCTTCACGTATGGGCGTCTCCGACTTACGTGGATTGTAGACGCGCAATTTGCCATCTTTGCACACTGTGGCGGCCATTTTACCGCAAGGACTCCAGGCCAAATCGAATATTTGATCGGTGTGACCGGTTAGTAGTATTTTTTCTTCCAAAGTATGTAAATCCCATAATTTAACTGTCATATCGTAACTGGCCGTTAAGAGGACATCTTCGGCCAACGGATGAAAGCGTATAAAGTAAATTTTATCCAAATGTGCAATAAGTTCACGTTCCGGCGCGTTCGTTGGCTCATTGAGTCCACCTTCTGGTATACGCCACAACTTAACTATGCCATCATCGCAGGCCACAGCCAAACGTGACGAATCGAAAGGATCCCATTGGAAGTCCATTATATTGCTGCCGTTAACCAAAGATGGTATAACACCGTCGGGTAGACGACCCGGACGACTTAACTCGAATATGGCAATTTTACCGCCAGGACCCGATAAGGGTACAGCAACACGTTCGTGGTTGGCATGAAAGCCGTTACATTCACCTGGTATCTGACGACTGAGATTGCGTAGATTCTCAATGTGTGTGGATTTGTGACCGGTCGTACCTTTGAGATGACGGAATTTCGAAACTTTGCCGAAAACAGTCGAGGTGCGTTTGTGTGTGGTGGTTATTGCCGCTTCAGTTGCAGACTTCTTAATGGCAGCGCCACCATCCACATTGGTTGTGACATTGCGACGACGCTCTTCTAAGAGTTTACCCTCGGGTGCAGATATACGTTTGACATCAGCTGTGGGTGTGACCAAATTGGCTTGTTGTTGTGGTTTAAACGGTTCGCCCTTGGAGAGCTCGCGACGCCTGAAAAAAGAAAAGAACCATTTGTGTAAAAAAAAAACAAGAAACAAGGAAATAATTGGGGGCACCGAAGCTGTAATACTCTTAAGGGGGCATTTCTTAGAGCATAAAGGAGTATAAAAAGATCTTTATCTTATCACAATGATCCGATCTGAACACTGATCACTACATATATATATATAATGGTCTTTAGTACTTAATATACCTGTTCTAGGCTATAAAAATGAACAAAAATTAGCTAATTTATGGTTCTTCAACAGATTAGCTAAAATTTTCGTTTTGTACTCAAACTTACAGTGGCACTGGCGATTGTGATTTCTCCTCGACCGTGCTCTTCGAACGGCTCTCATACAAGCGTCGCCTTTCGGCAATACTATTTCGTGCAGCCGAGAAGCGACGCAATTCTGCATCAGGTTTATCATCACCTTCCGTAGAGTTCTCCGAAGACTCCGAATGTGTTTGCTCGAAAATCTAAATATAAAACGGTTAAGTTATTTTCCATTCTACTTAAAAACTAAGTAAAATCGACAAAGATAAAGGTAAAAAGCAGTAACCTTATCGGGCGATTCATCAGCATCAGCCGAGGACTGTGTTGTAGTGAGTGAGTGTGTGTATATATTTGTTGCCGAAATATGGTTAGCAATTGAAGGAAAGAATTAATTAGGTTAGCGCATTTAAAATTAGTTAGTTCAGAGCTAGTTTTTAAAGTTAATACATTAATTTCAGTTTGGTTAATAAGTCGTAAGCATAAATTTAGGACTTTTGAATAAATTTGTTATATTTTAATAACTTTTTGCATACCTTGCGACGCTCGGAAGTCGACAGAGATTTCTGTACGCTGCTGTCGCCGGCGTTATCAGCATTGGGTTCTGTTGAAGAAATAAAAACTCTAAGTAACAATAATAAAATATTAAATTAAAAATTCTTCAACTTACTTTTAATTTCAATCTCCACAATCAGATCGGGTTTGTTTGGTGTTGTGGCCGCCACTGGGGCAGGTGGTGCTGGCGCAACAAAACTATCGCAACCATTGTCAGCCGATCCTGCTGTAGAGGCATGATGTATATTTTCCTGCGAACCAGGAGCAACTGGCACAGCGAAGACTTTGTCGAACGAAACATCGCCGGAATTGCTGGAAAATGGTTTGGGTCCTAGGCGTGGCTGAAGGAACGAAAACAAAATAAAAATTAAATTTAATTTATGCATAATATTGCTTTAGAATGGTTGGGGCATGTGTTGTGATAAATTAGACAATGAAAAATTTAAATAAATAAAAGGTAAATAAGAAACGAAAGGAGAAATTAGGACAGGTGAATTCAAAGCAAACAAAAAGACCACCATATATTGAAAAAAAGGAACAACAACACATGAGCGGAAAATCAAACAACAAGTGGAAACATTGGTACTGGTGCATGTGCAAATATAACCACAACAAAATTATAAAAAAAAAACCAGTGCAACAACGACACAAAACGTAATTGAAGAAGTGAAAATGTCAAAAGAACAGAAATTATAGCAATAATCAGGTGCAAGGCTACAAACTTCTTCAGACGGAAGTGCAGTTACAATAGAGTAGAGAGTCAAGTGAGCCACTATAGGTAGCCGGTACGATATAAGTTTACAGCTGACTATTGACTAGTATCTAAAAGCTATGTGGCTGCGGACTGTCAACTCGGCAACATTTCTCGAAATAATTTCAGGAATGTTTTCGCAGCCACAACAACAAGATCAACTTTTCGTCACCATTTCTCGAAATGATTTCAGGACAACAACAAAATCAACTATTTGGAAATATTTTTTGTTATTGAGATGAAAACATGTCACAAATGCATTGACTTAGGATGAAAAATGTCTTAGTTGAAATATACACATACAAATTTTGAGACGAATGAAGACTATACGCCAACAACAACAACTATAATCAATACGTGATAGCGTTTACAACAAAAAAAAAACAGCCCGTGTTCCTTTTCATTCTATCATTTTGAAACTAAACACTTTTAGACACACTGAAGTCTTATAGAAGATTTACGTTTCTCACAAAATTCAAATACAACACATACAGTTATTTGGGTATTTGTAACCCTTGTTGCTGCTACAACAAGAACTAACAATTTTCATTTGTAATTAACCTCACTTTTCCAGTCTTTTATGCGCTCTACCTCGCTCTCATTTTCTCTCTCTCCGCAAAATTTCTTTCGCCCTTGCTTTCTCTCTTATTACAACATTGCACTTCGGTCTGATCCGTGATAATAAATTATCAGTTACATTCTTCACAGCAAAAAAAAACCTGCACACCTTGTAAGCGGCGGCAGCCGTAGTGCGTGGACGTGGTCGCGGCATAACTTCATCACCACTACCACCACTGGCGAGTGCAGCAGTTGTGGCTGCATCGCCCAGAGAATTATTACGCGAAGTACGCGGCATCGGACGCGGTGGTGAGGTTACACCACTACCAACGCTGCCACTACTGCCCTCGCGTTCACGTTGTTGCTGCTGTGGCGATGATAAATCTGCCGCATTTGCAATTGAGGCATCCTCACTGCTGCCTGTTGACTCATCAGCAGGTGATTCGCGACTAAAGCGTCGCATCAATTCCGTATCTTTGCCATCCTTCTCCGAATCAGTTTTATATTTGTTATCGAATTTACGTAGCAATTCGGATTTAGTAAATCCCACGGTACCAACTTGCTCTTCAGCTTTTTCCGTTTCGCTGGCGTTGTTGTCGTGCAAACGCGCTTTTTCGCTATCATCCTTTTCATTTTCTATGCTTGTTTTCATTGAGAAATGTTTGTTGCCATTGCCGTTGCGTTGTTGTTGCAACACATTGCTTGAGACCATCGCATTGTTAGGCGATTTTAGGGTTGGTGTTTTGTTGCATACTTTTTTGTTTTCTATATTTTTAATTAAATCACTCAAATTACCACGATGCACCTAATGGTGGAGGTAGTGTCCGTTATGGCGGTTTGAATATATTCAGTTAATTTAAATGTTTGTAGATAGAAATAGAGATTGGAAACAAGACAAAAAATGAGTACGAATGGTGGACACAGAGAAAAGTTAAATGCATAGTGGAAAATCGAATTGTGTATGTAATAATTTTTGTAAATATGTATATTTGACCATTACTGCACTATATTTACTTACAATTATTGGTGAGTCGCCCAATTCACGCTTTGCGGGATCCAAACTCATCTTTGGCACAGGCATATTGGCGCCACCGAACCATTCGCTAGCCGTGAGTTCGGTCTTATAGCCCGTGGTTTCCGGATAGAGATCGCTGTGGAAATCGCGATAAGTCTGCGACGATAACATTTAAGAGATGTTATACGTTTTACTCTTCTTTCTAAGTTTAACTTACCTTGCGTGGCACCTGATACATAATGGGTATAACCATGTTGGAAGTTAACTGCAGCACACGATTCACTTCGCCTTCCATTACTTTAAGCGCGCGCTTTGGTACCAAACAAGCACCTTTGGTCTGTTCGCCGGTGTGCCGTAAACCTTCAGTCAGATAGGGATCTTTGTCGCTCACTTCCAGATAGTTAATGGTTGTGTCACCCTTTCCAGCAAGGAATAACATATTTGTGTCGGGATCGTACAGTGGCATAAGTATACCGGTGGAACAATCGAGTTCCAGTGTCTTCTCCGGCACTGAAAAGTTACGCAAATCACGTATGATAACCTGACGCAAACGTGCCGAATCGAAACCGGTGGTCAGTATACGCGTCTGGTTGCCCAACCACACAACACGAGAATCCTTAATACTTTGATGTGACTCTGCGACCATTTGTATAGGCGAGTCAGCGATACGTGGATCCAATATGCGCACATTCTTATCCTTGCAGCTGGTAGCAAGTGTTGTGCCATCCTGTTTCCAGCTTACCGACTGTATGACCTCGGGATGTTCATTATTAGCTAAAAAAAAAGAAAAGACATAAATAAAATCACAAAACTAACTTCAGTATTCAACACTTACAGAAAATTTCCTTTTGTTTTGTTATATCGAAGAGTGTGACACAACCGACAGCAGTGGAGTGTAGCAAACCATCAGCAGTGGGATGAAACCCGACTGTCTCTACACGACGTTGCTTGTGTGAAAACACACATTCGGGATCAGAGAGTGATGCCTCCAGCCCTTTTTCCGGTATATGCCAGATTTTAACTAGACAATCTTGTGACGCTGTGGCCAAGAGTCCATCGTGAAAGGGTGAGAATTCTAAATCAGTCACAGTATCCGTATGACCATGTAATAATGGCATTATTTTGCTTTTGCGCCCGCAATCGTCTAATGGTAGCACAGCAACACTCGACCCAGTGTGTTCCCAATTGAAGGCCATAAAAGCGGCTGAAGCCGCAATATTATTGCCGAAGGTTTGATACGATCCCACGCAGATGTCTCGTATGCATGCCTCCGGCTTCGGGACGATCGGTGCGGCATTCTTGTATTTGGATGCTTTAAAGCGCCACGCCATCTTGATAGTAGCTTAAGCAGTCAATAGATGACTTTGGCAATTTGTTTGTTTTATACCTGCGAATTAAAAGAATATATAGGTTTTTATAAAAAATATAAAAATTATGAATACCAAAATGTTGTCGTATATTAAAAAAAAAATCATAGTTTAAAATTTCTTCGTCGATTTATGCTTTTTTGAAGCGAAAATTGTTTTTCTGCTTTACGGATTTTGAAAGTTTAATACCAAAATTTATGATTAATTATTGATGTTCTTTCCTCATTGATGTTAGATTAAATAAAAGGCCAATATACCCTGAACAGTCCATAAAGCAACAAAAACAACTCTGAAAAGGGTATATTAACTTTGCTACGAAATTTGTATCACCCAAAAGGAATCGTCGGAGACTCCATAAAGTAAACATATAAATGTGATAAGAAATATATTAACGAAATTTGGAAGGGACTAATGTTCAAGGAAACTGTCATACAAACTTATGGTCAAAAACATATTCTTACATGAAAAAAAAATTATAAATATAAATAGAAAAGTACAAGAAAGTATCCACTATTCACTATCATCTGTTTGTTTACACATTTATATCTCTGCACCAAAATTTTACCATAAAAAAAATTGTGCCTAATATTTTTCATCAATTAAACACAGGATGACACAACTAAAATAGTTTACCAATTAAAATAGTAACGCTATTCACATGGTTCACGACAACTAACGCATATTCCTCACACCGAAATGCATTGCAATCACAAAACAAGAACAAACGCTTATATAAAAATATAATAATAATTTATAGTATGCGTTAAAACTCAATTAATGTCGCCAGCAAGCGGAATAAAAAACCAACTGAGCCGAGCTACTGAATCAAAAATAAAAATTCCGTTTATTGTGTAGGTGGAAGCAAGGCGCCACACGCAACACGAGCGTACGACGCTGCAACAAATATTGAGCGTATTTTTCTTTTACTTTCCAGCGCTCTCTCCTGAAGGCAAAGCAAATGCAGCGGCCCAGTAGCCGGTGCAAAGAAAATGAGAAAGCAAAAGAAAACACACAAAAACAAATAAACACGTCCAAGCAGCAATGCAGGGCAAAACACTTCGACGAACATGCTGTATAGTTGAAATAACCAAATATGGATACAATGCCACCACTAGAGCCCACCGGTTTCGAAGAGGGTTGCTCGCAACTTGCTCTGCCTTTCGCGTTTATTTTGGTATTTGTTGGTAAGTGGCGGACAAGTGTGAATTATGCCACCACCACTAACGCGGAGCGAGTCAACATTGTGAACCCCAATACACTATTAGCATTTTGTGTACTACCACCACCACGACGATCACCACCAGAAGCGGTTGAAAACACTACGTTTCCGCCCAAACGAGCCAAGAAGCAAATGACGAGTTGCTCAAAATTAGATACACAAACTAGATAGATATTTGTTGAGCTGCTGTGTTGCAACAAAAAGCGGCCAAGAACTCTTTGCTACCACCACCCATTGAATAGCCAAAACCAATGTCATATAGCTGGCAAAATCGACGGACACTCGAATCACCACTGTCATAACTATATCTTCATTTATCATTTGGGATTTTTCTCAATTCTTGTAATTTGTTAGTCGTATGAGAAGTTTGAATGCGTAAAGCTCAAACGAAAATTTGAGGTCGGTTCTCTAGTATTAGTAGTGTTTGGTTGTTGTTATAGAAAATAATCAAAAAACATTCCCCCAACTAATTTTGAGAGATTCTGCACAAATTTCTTTCCTTCCGTCTGATTCCAACTGACTCAAAGAAATCAGTGCTCACCGATCATTCCTATGAACTTATTAATGATGTGCTTTACCGTACCCTTCTGCGGTTTACAGGAGCGAATGTGTCACTTCATTTTTATAAAATATGTATATATGTATATAAATATTCCATCACAAAGCGCATCGGCTGGCAATCAACAACAAAATGTCAAAATCCAGGGGGTCCCTATGCACATTTTTTGTTTGCGGCTACTGTTGACTGGGGCTCGCAAGTTCGGTGCAATATCGGTTACGCTTTGTTGCATACTGCAGCGGAAGTTAAAAAATGAAGAAAATACATAAATACATTGTACATATATATTATTGTACATTTAACAGAGACCAAAAAACATACATATATAAAGAAGGCAATCTTTCCTACATGGATACATGGATAAAGACATCTGCCAAAGCGGCAATGGCAGCAATGCAATCAGCAGAAACAGCAAACAAAAACAAAATTATTGTGAAAAACTTGTCAACTGTCTTCTGTTCCATTGATGACATTTATGCGGCTATCAGGCCAGCAAGAAGAGTTCGTACTGGAAGTATAGGAATCATGGCATGTAGCATGTTGGTATTCAGAATTCAGAAGTTTGAATATATATTTAAGAAATAAGTAAAAATAGTTAACTTAATTAGTATACACCTTATTAAATTGAATTCAAAGTCCTTGATACTAAACCAAAACTTTGTTTAAATATTAATTTAAGGGGTTATATATATAAAATTAAATTTAAAAAAATTTAATATCCATTTATTTATATGTTTTTGAAAATATTTTCTAAAATTTGAAGCTTATCCGGCAATTAATTTCGGAGATAGGAGCGCTTTTGTAAAAAATTTTTCTCCGAAACGGCTACAAACGATCTTCTTAGATATAATATATGTATTTGTCAGGTAACGTTCGAAGGAAAAAGATTTTTGATGATAAATTTGTGTTTTTAAGCCACATCTTTTTTAACAAAAAACTTCTTGTTTTTGGAAGTCATCCTTGGAACGTTCGAATGAATAAGATTTTTGATGATTGTGGACACGTCAATAAAGTATTTTTTTTTTTTTTTTTTTTGACAATGCAGGTCTTTTGAATGTGTACTAGCAATTATTTAGACTCTACAATATCAGAATTCTAATTTTACAGTTCAATTAATTGAGAATGTGATAAAATTTGTTAGAAAAAATTTCTAATTTCTAGCTCGTTACTATAAATTGCTTTTGGCCCGAAAAATTTGCGATTTAATCCATAGTACATTAACTAAATTTTCTGAGGTTCATTTAAACACACATATGTTGTTGTAAGGCAAGCGGTTTGCCCCGTTGCAAGTATTTCCTCGACGATTACACTATTAAGGCCATTGCATGGTATTTGGCATTCATGCTGCAGTGACACTGGAGACACCAGTATAGTCTGGACAAGTTGTCGTTGTCGCGTACGACTCCGTTGCCATCGTCGTGCCACAGGCAACAACAACAACAAGACAAATAAGGCTGCTAGAAGATAACCAAACAGCCTGGAGCACCGCTAAACAATCAAGCGAATACCACAATCGACCATACTGCATGCCACACAACAACAACAAATACGCTCAAAGCACACATATCAGACACTGTCTCTTATACACATCTAGATGTGTATAAGAGACAGGCCTGGAGCACCGCTAAACAATCAAGCGAATACCACAATCGACCATACTGCATGCCACACAACAACAACAAATACGCTCAAAGCACACATATCAGACAAGTGTACGGTAATAACAATAAAATCAGCAAAAAGGAAACAGATAAAAGTTGCTTGGCGGCTTGAAGTAGTATTTGTTCGTTTTCCTGCCAAGTTGTTGGATGCCTTGCTTTTGTCGGCTGAGTTGATTTCGCTATTCATGTCGCACTTGTGCTGAACAGAAAACAGAAAACGAACCAACCAGTACGACCATCCAGTCCAGTCAAACAGCAAACCTACATGCCGCATTGAAGCCTTTTCCAACACGGCAAACACAATTTAAATAATTTAGCAGAGGAAAAGCTGAAATAAAACTAAAAAAGGTACGAATACAGGCGGAATGAGGCTCAACATATACGGACATTTTCATGATACATATGCTTGGTAAGGAAGACAGCTACAACCATTCCTCCCACTTTGAGTTCTCATGAAAACAGTAGAACACTGATTGAAGATTAATGCTCAGCATACAACCTGGGTGTGTGTGTGTATATATTTCATTTGCTTTGAGCGCTATTTTTCACCTAGTAGTATATCATTTTCTACAAAGCGATTGATATGTCATTCCCTTGCAGCACCTGAGTTTTACACCTGTATAACGGTGCTATCGTTTCAAATGGTACATTTAAAGTATTTGGAATATTTTTCTCTTTTAACACAATAGACTATTTAATTTCGGCAAGGTGGACGCTGTAAGTGCAATTATCTTCTGAAAAAAAAATCTTATTTTCATACATAAAAAAATTTATGTAATTTTTCATTCCAGCTTTTGCTTAAAATAAATATTTATTACTGCAGCTTTAACCCACATTTTCGATTTTACTATTGTTAAAATAAAAAATTAAATTTGTAATCCAAGATTTCCAAAATCATATTTAATTTTTAATAACAAAATTTTTTTATAAAAAAACTTGCAACTCTGAAAAATAAAAATAACTTTGCAGAAAAATAAAAAAACAAGAAAAAAATTCATACTAAGTATACTATTACTAAATATTGTATTTTATAGAATCCTCCCTGTCATTTTCAATCAATACCAAGCCCTAAAGCAAAATTGAATAAATCTGTGCAAATAAAAACATAAAAACCTAGATAAAAAGCTATTCTTTTTTAGCAAAATGGAAAGTGGGCAAGCGTGCGTGACTGATGGAGATCCCATGTATAAATGAGGTCAGTTAATTTCTAGCAACCAGTTGACTAAAGCGCATATATACACCTCCACAATTGTCACAACACGCTGAGCTGTAGCTCTTTAGTATTCATATATCGCTAATCATTAACGTTGAATACAGATATATTTACATACACACATGTACTGCATATTTGAAAAGTGTGCAAATTGCTAATAACAACAACAGAAATACATTTTTTTGCACTGATTTCATCCTCATATGCATATGTTAACAAATATATTATTTTTCATTCTAGATTTAGTTAAAAGCTTTTAAAAATTTGTTTGTGCTTAGTATTTTTATGTGCGTTTTCTTTCAGTTGACACGATGCTAGCGATAAAAACGCATACGAATTCGTAACAATAGAAAGTGCTCGACATGGTGTCCGGCAAAGAAAACTATGAATCGTTGCAGTGCATACAACTGGCATGGTTTTGAAGTGCAAACAGTTATAGAAAAAGGCAGAGTCGTCCGACCTAGACCGTGTGTTTTATTGTTTTTTTTTATTTAATTTTTTTTTTTTGTACTTTTTTCTTGTGGACGTAAGGAATGGCAATAGCTAAGGGAACAACGTCATTAAGCTTACCATTGTAGATATCTGCCTTTATACCGACAGAGGGTTGATTGAACGTTGAATGGGCGCATCGCTGAAAAATGCTGTTACCCAAGGACAAATGGATAAGCTTGGTCAATCAATCGAATGTCTCGGCTACACTATACCAGTAAAGTAGGCGACAAAAATAAATAAATAACACCAAGAGTACGAGCCGAGTATATGTATGTATACATAGTTTCATTGTTCATTAAGTGAATGTACCTTAAATGGACTGGAAAATTTAAATTTTATAATGGCTAACTGATAGCAATGAATGCAAACAAAACACTATGTATATACATACAATCTTTACAAACACACATGTACTTAATCCTGCAATGTGTGCATTCTGTGGTGCTGATATTTTCACTGCCTGTGATAATTATGTTATCAAGTAATTATTGAAAACTAACACAACTGATGATTCATAACAATGACTAATAGACGCGCTTTTGGGATGTTGTCATAAAATCATACAAATAAGGCGCTTTAAATATCATATACTATATAAAATATAAAAAAGATTGAAACTTGTCGCAAGTAATATCCTAGAATACAAAAATGAATAACAACTAATTAATATGCCATTCATTTGGCCCCAATAGTTTCACCCTCCCACCCCAACCAAACCGCTCAACAAAGCGACACTTAAAAACATTGAATACCGGAACAAAAACAAAAGTTAATGTTTTTGATGGTTTAGCTGTGTTCAGCGATTGTGGCCGCTTATTGTTGTTATTACAACTTTGAGTCGACAACGTGACAAACACACATTGTTCGCTTATCGCAGTCGAATGTTACCAGTTAATTTCGACATTACTCACGCTGTTTTTGTAGCAATTAATGTTTGTGATTTTTTATATGGCTTTGGATCCGATCTACATAATTTCAATCAAAATTATTATATTTAATTAACAGCAAAAAAAAATTATAAGGAGTAATCGAATCTGCAATACATACAGAGTATTATGCTCTCTGTTACCCGATCAGCTTCGAGAATTTTATGCGCTCTTCTGGTTTTTCTCTTATCTTTTTTTGGCTTTTCGCAAACGAAATAAACCTTTGTTGTTGCTGGTTTGGAGTTCGCGCAAACGTCGTCTGCATAGTTCTTGTCAATATAACCATATATATAACAGCCGCTGACGTCGCCTTCGCCAAACTTTCCATTGGAAAGAGCACACACCCTTTTATGTGCAGACGCAAACAAAGCAACGCTAAATCCAAAGCCGGTATTAGGCGGCATAAAATTTCTACGAGGAAGCTGCCGCCCATAATCTAATCTCTTAAATAAATAGGTATATCCCACCTAGCTGCATACAAAAACAAAAACACTTTACTACACAAAGAATATTATAAGGATATTCACCGCTTTTGTTTAAAGCTTCAACCCAGCTTGTTGTTGGATATATTTTTGCCTCTGCTGCACACAATACAAACACTTGAATGCAATTGTTTTTTAATTTTCATATAAATTCGGACAGAAATGTAGGAAATAATATTTTCATTCACTCCACTGATTTCTTTCCTTTTTCAAAATTCAGCACACACACACTACGCCGGTAACTAATATGTATATGGGCTATTATTTTCGAAGAAAATTACCGTCACTTATCGCGATGCACTTGAAATGTTTTCAGGGTTTTTTGCCTGCTTGCGTTTCTGCGGCGAATCCTTTGTTCAGGTCGATTGAAATAGTGCAATCTGAGAGGAAATGCACCCAAAATTTTTAAATTTTACTGCAGCTATATTTAAAAACACTTTTCCTTCTTCCGACTTTCTTCGAGCGACTAATCGAATCGTTTCTCAGCAGTTTCGTCGATTTCGTTTTCGCTCAAGCACTTTTCGTGAAATAAAAGTAGAGCTGCCATATCATAATATACCGTTTGCAATAAATCGAAAGATGGCAAATTCATCCATTCTTTCATTCCTAATAATCAAAATGAATTTGGCTTTAAAAATTTTTAAAATCGTTCGAAGTAATACTCTTTCTTTCTCTTGAGTGTAAATTGTATGACTTACAAGTTATAGGCTAACATATAATTAACAACTGTATCAAGTGTTATCGTCCGGTAACAACAGAGTTGCACAAAAATAGTGTTGCAAAAGGCAATTCAGTGTTGAATAAGAAGATCAAGTGGTAGAACAGAACATAGTATTAAACTTTTAAAAATATGGTGGAAACATTTTTGACCGCAAAGATCAAATTATAGGAAAGCAGTATATTTAACTACACTAAGATGGTTATTGTGCTTCAAACAAAATATTAATAAAAAAAACATGATTTTTTGCCATAAAAGCATACGACATGTCTCACAGCGTTAACTTGGTGAAAATCATCTAAGCCTTAGATAAACCACAGGTCCTTTCCGGTTACTGTTATTGGAACTTGTTTAGAACTATTTGTCTGGTAAATATTAATAAGCCTATTTAATGTTTATTCCCTTTTTTACACTATGAAAAGATTATATTAAGTTTGCCACGAAGATTGTAACACACAGAGGAAAACAAAAGACCCTTTAAAATATAAATATAAGCAATCAGCGTAACGAGCCATGTCGTTTTTGAGATATCGATCTTAAATGTTGCTTTTGTTCTTTCCACCTCAAAAGCTGTTTATTTTTCGGAACTGCCGATAACTGAACACTATTGCATGTAACTGCCTTATAAAATGTACGTTCTTGCGCGGAAAACTTTTATACTTGTCGAGATATCTTCACGATTTTTGCCATGGATTTTTGTCCAAACATATTATTAAGGTCGGTACACTATCGCATACAGCTGCCATATAAACTGACCGATCTTTATCTGCAGTGTGATAAAGATCATTTTTATTCTCTTACGCTATAAGAAATACCCCTGTGATTAGTATTATAGCTTCGGTGCAGCCGACGTCAACAATTTTATATTTTTTTCAAAGGATAAATTGTAGTAAAACAACGCTTTCGAAGGAAAATATGTGTACATACATTTATTTTGTAAAGTAATTTCATAAATAGTTTTTTATAGTTAATTTCAGTTTTACTTGTTTAATATTATTCAGATAAAATTAATTCATACTTAATTTATAATTACAAACATTAATGTGTATCACTGCAATGTTATACATGATACATTATTTGTATGTTTCATGAGTAGTTGCTAATACATATGCTATTCTTTGACATTTACTTATACATATACCTTTTGTTATATGATTTTTTTAGCTTAAATGTTAATAGAAATTGCACTACAATAAAATATACCGAATGAAGGAGATATTTCACATGACAATTTCTTATAAGCTCATTTGAAAAAATGATAAAATAGAAAAAAATTGTAATTTTTGTTTTAAATTAACAATAAAAAATAGAGAAGAAGATTTGAATTAATGCACGAAGTTTATAATTAGTTGTGTAGAATTAAAAATACATATAGATACGATTTTTTATATACTATATTAGGCACATAAGCTTTTTTACAAGAATTAGTTCAGAGAGATAGTTTAAGAAAAAGTATATGAACATGAATGAAGAAATAAATGCATGAAAACGGATTGTGGCTATCATAGCATGTTTGAAACAAAAAAAGTTCCGATTTGCCGAACCATATATTATTCATTTGTTACATGCATAGCTACATATTTATAGAGTAGATGTTTTGCTTATTTAGATATTTCTTATTTATAAATAGTTATGTGTGAAATTATTATACAAAATATATCTTGCAACTAAATATCGTTATCATTTTACATAATTTAAAGTGTTGTATTTTTACAAACGATAGCAGCACTTCTATTGCATCGTATAGATATGACCTAAAAATTATACAAATGCATTTTATCAGTGTTTTTGAATTTATTTTTTTGTTGTATATATGTGTATAAATGTACGTTTTGCTTTCTATAAAAAGCAAACTCTTCAGCTTTTCTACTACTCATTTCATAAACAAATGTATAATACCAATACCAACTTTGTAATATAGCTAGCAGTGATTACATCATACGCTGCACCATATTTCCTTTTGACCACTGCAAAGCATAACGGATCCGGATCCTCGCCCAGTACGTTGCAATGCAATTATTTATTTTATACCCTAAGACAGTCTTCTTTATATTCATTTAGTTTAGTGTGTAGCATAGTTTTAGCAGTGCTTGTGGATGCAGATAATTTTTGGACTATTTTAAATTCCTGGGCGCACAAAAAAAATTTTAAATTAGATTATTTTGATTTTTAAACTTTGTTTAGGCATCTTAAAAGTAGGAAGTTCATTGAACTAAAATTGTAAACAATAAACAGCTATTTGTGTAAAACTAAGCAAGTAACCATACATCGGGTGTTCACGGAGCATAGAGGTTATGTGAACAGACTAATAGTAAAATTTCAGCTTCATAGTTTGTGGAATCAATTTTTGAATAAAAAAAAAAAACAAAAAAAAAAAAAACAAGTATATATCTGAATTATGAAAAAATGCATAACTAGTATACTCTATATTAAAACCAACAGTTATTTGAATATTGAGTTTTTCATTTAAAAATATGCCATTACTTTAACATGTTGCCCAAGAGTGAAGTAAATTTCAACTTTAAGGTTATAAAAATAATTTTATAATCTCGTTCGCATTTATGCGCCAAAAAGTTTAAATAAGAATTGAAAAATGTTTAAACTCTCATAGTTTTTTTTTCAATTTTGTAGTTGAAGAAAGAAGTAACAATCTATATTTACAACATTGCCTGCACTAACTTAATCTTATTAATACATATTGCTAGTATGTATAAGATATTTATGCAAGTAAGGTAATTATTTACAAAGTATAGAATAGTTGATAACCATAAAATTACTTTTTCAATATATTATCAGTGTATAAAATGATTGTTTACACATTTCTACGTAGTAAGGAAAATTACAATTTTGAAACTGTTTTATATAACAAATCAGTAACAGAAACAGCAAGCAGTAAAATAGATTTTTTTTTTGTTTTTGATAAATAATCAATATTATGGAAATTGAAATGGGATTTATAAATGTTTTTGAGAAATAATATTTTTTCTAGAAATGTTAATGGGATACACTGCTTTCGCATTAACTTTATAATTTTTAGCTGATAAAAAACCAGACAATTTATATTTATAAATGCTCCTAATGCAAACTGCAATATTTTTCTATTTTTGAAATGGAAACAACTCATAGTAGCATTTAAAAGCATATGCAAACCCATTTTGTTGAGATAATTGTGCGAAAATAGGCTGCTAGCAAACTAACACCTTGCTAGCACACTAACACTGCTTTCTAATGATAAAAAAATATTTTTCAAAAGATTCAAGTCGCACAAGGCTTAAAAACATTTTTTTGTTACTTTTAAAGTTCATTCGTTTTTGTTACGCTAAGCGCTCGTTTCGACAACTCTTCTCACACACATATTGACGGTTTATGAATTTATCGTTGATTTATTGTTACTTTACATGAATGTATAAAAACAAATAACTTGATTGCTTGTTATATGAAACACGGCGTTCTTATCGACTGCTCATCACTGTTAAAGAGAGACAGTTAAATTCTTTCACATATTTGAAAACTAATAAGGTGTACAAAAACATGCAATACATATAATATAATATAATAAAATTTCGTTGTGTTTGTGTCGGTGCAAGTTGAGTTTGGTTTGGTATTTGGTTGCTCTACAACATTTGAGTTGATTTTTTTTTTGCTTCTAAATTTTTCATAAGCTTCTGTTAATTTAAAGCAATTTACTACTTTTCATATTGAACTTATGTGCAATTTTGTTTGGTTTGCATAACATTATAATTTTTGCTAATGTCGGCATAAAATGTGCTTTCAAATGAGTGCGCGTTGCGGTGATTATCACTATGCTTATATATATATATATATATATGATGAAAGCAAGTGTGCATCCAATATAACTGTGCATTGTTATGTATATATATTACTATTTAATAGCTGTGTTTTATGCTTATTTTTCTCCTTTGCTGCTTTTACACTCATATAATGCTGTCTTTCTGCCAGCACTGAAGAATATAGTTTCCAGATACATAAGTAATTATATTACATTGCGTGCACATTTCATTTTTGTTTTAATATTTTTAGTTCTTTGTTGATAATTGAGTATTCCTTCAGGATATGTGAATGTACGGTTTCCGTCGCGCAAACATTTTATGCTTGTACAGGTCGTCGGCCACGTGGTTTTATGCTCTCCGATATTTGCCACATCTCTTCCTCACCCAGTTCATATTCAAAGTTATCGAAGAAACGTATAATGCGCTCATTGCGGCGGAAGTTGTACTCACTGTATAAAGGAAAAAAGGTTAAACAAAGTTTAAGCTATAAAATTCTGTTACAAACCATTTTTTGAAGCGCTTCATATTCTCTATTAGATGATATTGCTGCCAACGTTTGGAGAAGTTGACGACGCCTTCCTTTAAATAATCTGGATTACCAACATGCACGAATGTTAAGTCTTGCAGGACTAGACCACTGTTTGGTAAAAAATAAAAAATATTTATTTAGTTATTACATTACATTATTGTTCAAAAAACAAAGAAAAATTATAAATCCAGGTTTACGAATTTTTTTTTTAAATCCAATTTTGGAATTAAAAATTAGATTTTTAATTGGAACTTGAAGTGCGTAAAACGCGAAAAACTTTTAAATCTAAAACAATTTTTTTTTTATATTTTAAGTATTGGGTCGTTCACTAAGTAATTTTCATTGATCACAACAGCTGACCTTGTTGAATTTTTTCACAGCTAACTTCACACTTAACCGCTTTACCGTTATATATTATTTTTTATTAAATTATTTTTTTATTAAAAACATATCTTAAACCTTTTGGAATAGTTTTTGTTTGGAGCCCTATCAAAGATGGAATATCGAAAACAGCATTTTCTGCACATTTTACTATCAAAAGGGTAAAAATGGAGTTCTAGCAAGAGAAATCTTATGTCACGGAGAAGGCGTGTTGACCGAACGCATTGATTTGTAAAACTTCGTGTCGGAAATTCCGATTTTGGGGAATCTAGGATCACATCCTTGAAGGACTTTTGAAGCCCAAGTGGATAAAATAAAGTTTTTGGTCGATGCAAAACGTCGAATAACAACTCGATAAATTGCAGAAAGATTAAATTTGTTTAATGCGACTGTTCGCTAGCACATGAAATGTGTAGGATTTCGAAGCCTGACATAAGGGATCCCCATGTGCTTAAAGAATGACTTTAATTTGCTTATTAAGCGTAATCCATTTTTGAAGCGACGAAAAGTGAAATGCAAAGCGCAGGAGATCATGACCTAAAAAGGATTAGCCAGCCCAAACTAGATTAATGGGCGATTGTCTCCCAAACAAAGGTTATGTTGTATGTTTGATAGTATTTCAAAGGGATTGTTTAATTTCAACTTTTCGCTCTTTTTCAAATAATTCTGAAGTATATTGTGATCATCTGAATAAATTGAGTGAGGCAGTCAAGCTGAAGAGGTCAGAATTGATCAATAAAAAAAAGTGTAGTTTTAAACCAGGATATTGCAGCTTGTGCTACCACACCCAACATTTTCTCCAGACATAGCACCTTCGAACTTTTACTTGTTCCGATCTCATTTTTTTGTATGGAAGAATTCTTACCTCAGGACATCAAAAACTATTTGAACCAGTTTTTTGTCTGCAATGTTTATGAGCGAAGAATCAATATTTTGCCGAAAAGATTATAAAAGGTAGTGGATCAAATTGCAGAATATATAATTTCATAAAATGTTTTACACAATAAAACAAAATTGTGTTTAAATTGCACTAAAAATAAAATTAGTTGGTGAACGATCCATTAAAAGCATAAATTTACATTTTTTTACCGCAAAGACAGCATTGCTTTAAAAAATCAAAAAATAACATTTTAATCCCTTATAAAAAAGATTCGAAAAAAACTTGAAAGAAAAGTTTGCATTGCGTACTTTCAGAGATTAAAATTATTATTTTTTTCAATCAGATATTTGGTATTAAAATTTTTTAATTAATGTTAAAAAATAAATAAATAAAAAATGTTTTTAAAACTCCTATCTAATTTTACAGCAGTGTTTTCTACACTACTATCCACTGACCAGTGCAATTTCCATATAATTTTTTTCTCTATTGCTAAAAGTGTTTAAATCAATATGAATGCTTTTATACTTACATATACGGAATACAGGGTGGACTTGTTGCAGCTAAAGTAGTGCGATATGCTCGAAAACTGGAGCTAGAATCGATCAGCAGGCAATATTCCTTAATGTCTTGCGTTATAGTCTTGGGCCACTCCAGTCTAATTGAAGAAAAAGAAGCAGCGATTAAATTAGCCGAAAATATAATGGTAACATCTAGCAGCTAGTAAAGATAACTTACCGCCGGATGGGCGCCGAATCGAGTGCTGATAATAAAGCCAAATACGAATTATAGTTATTCATTTTTCGCAAATATTTCATAATTTTTATGAATTTAATAACATGTTTTTCACGTTCTTTGGCATCGCCTAATGTGAGAATTTTCGAACGTGCCCAAAATGACATATTATTAAAGTGTTCGGTAAACTTATTCAAATTGGGCGAACGCTCTTCACTCTGTTCTTTGGCAAAGAGCAATACTTCGGGTATTTCGATCTTCTGAAATAGATCGGCATCGAGTAGTGTCATTTGTTCGGCAATCTCTACCGATTTGAGATCGAGTAGGCTGGGCTGATTGGTGACGGTGATATGCATATCGGCTTTAGGTGGTGGCAAACGTTGTTCCCGGAATAACGTCACCTACGAATTACGGCAATTATTAGTGGTAAATGTATAATTTGTGATTGAGTTGTTTTTACCTTCTCTACAAATATGCTGCGCAACGTTTTTGCCAAATACAATTGGCCGGCACATACCAGCTGATAATTAAATTCGACTATGAGAGCCAAGAGCTGATCCGTCAGGTCCATTGACCTAATGTATAAAAACAAGTAAATTAGGAAAAACTAGGTTTTATTAAAAAAAAATATTTATAATTTTACTTACGTTAAGCCATCTACTACTCTCATTAGTAATGAGAATGTCTCACGGGCAACGCGTTGCTTGTGATCGTTTTGGCAACAGAAGAATATTGTATAGCGATGGGTTAGCTTTTCAATCACATCGATCGGCTGTATAAAGGTGCGAAACGTCGTGATGAAGGCATCAATAAATGCTGGAAATATAGAAAATGTAGCGTTATGTAAACATTAAAATGTATGTATGTGTAAAAAATTGCATGTGAGCATGCTTTTTCTAGACCTGCAAAAATTGCCAATTTTATGGAAACCAGTAGTGTTTCTCTCAAGTGTTAACCCACTATAGACTAGGTATTTTGATAATTTTTTAACACTAACTCACCATTGTCATTCTGCACGCGGCTAGCATGCACAATCAATGCATCAATATAGCCGCCCTTTATATCCGGTCCATCTTCATCCTTACGCTTGAGCACCAAATACTTGGTAACATCAATTTCTTCTAGCATTTTTGGCAATTCATCCTGTGGCACCGTCTGCAACTCACCACACTATACAGTAAATGTGAAATAGTTATATATATTTTTTTATTTTGTATAAATTACATTTCGCCCACCTTATCATCACTAAAGCTATTGTTCTGCAATAATTGATCTTCACCAGCGCTCTCAGACCTGCTGCCGGGCGTACCCTCATGCGTGTCGGCGCGACGTAGTGGTGAATGCCTACTTGTTACATGATTGTCGTGACAATTCTCATTGGGCAGCTGGTGAGAGTGACGGAGTGACGCTTGTTCCTCTTCGGTTAGATCGCCAAGCTCCTCACACACGGTGGACATCATTTCACTACCCTGTGTGGCGGATATAACGCGCGCTGGACGGCCATTCTCCGCATCGGCACTAGCACTCAAATGTGTAGGTTTTGGACTAGGTGGTGGCGTTGTAATTATGGTGGGCGGTGTAGCGCTGGACTTGCGCTGCTGTTTGTAGTTCTTTGGTGGGAGTGCGGGCGGCCTTTCCTGCTCCGAGGGTGGCGATAAGTCCTTTGGTAGTGGCACAATGCTGCAAAAAATACATTTATTACTTTCAATTATGCCAAAATTTATTGGAGAATTGCTTATGTTGTACTTACTTCATTGTCTGACTGTGCGTAATGTTCCCCGTTAGATCCTGCACATGCATCGTATGACGATCGAAGGGTCGATGGGGACCCTGACACAGCTCCATGTATGCGAAAACTGTTGAAAATTAAATATTAAATAACTTTTGCAACTAATATGTAAATGTTATATAATTTATAAGAAATCGAAAGCGGTGAATGGCAGTTAACGATAAACACATTTTGGAGAATTCAAGCATTGTTTGAAACAAATGACTTTTATGGATATATTGGCAGATGGGAGACAAAGAAACACTGCTACAAATGAAGAAGGCAAAATGATTTTGATATTTTAATAGACGCAACTGAGCTTCAAAGCTTTACATTTATAAAAGAATCGAAAAAAACAAACTTCAAATGCACTTCGCTGAGCCATTAGCGCTGACTACTGTAGATTTGTAAAAAAAAATTTAAAAATTTTGTAAAAATTCAAACGCATGCGCAAAACGGCATAGATGTATTGGAAGCAATTCGCGCAACGAAACAATCAACACAATGTTGTGTAGTAACAAAATTCAAAATAGGCAGTTTTAAGTTGGAACAAGTTTGAAGATACATACATATAAATGGGTGTCTAAGTTTTTGAAATTAATCGTAAAGTAATTACTGAACTTTAAATAAAGAAGATAGACTTTTTTTATAGGTAAACGTCAAAAAACGATTTAAAAATTTTAACCCAAATTTAAAATTCGAAATAAATATAAAATTTTAAGTTTTCTTAGATATAAGTAATTATATAGCAATGCAATTTTTTCAGACCAAAGTAGGGATTTCAGAGAATAAAAGCCTTCCGAATTTTTTTAAAGCGCAGCTACTTAGACGTGAGTATTTTTGAATGAAATGTTGAAATTTTCTCGACATTAAGTAAAAATGGGGTGAAAAATTAATATTTGAATTAGTATTTTTGGGACAAAACTAAGCTATTAACCCGAAATTTTGAGAAACTTTTTTTTTTTGCAAAAAATAAAAAACCAAAGCCTTTGAATTTTTTTTTAATTTTTAATTTGAAATTTGTACATACATTTTAAGGTTATGTTTGGTTATCAAAAATGGAAATTTATGAAAAAATCATTACAAAGAGCAATTTTGTTTGAAAAGTGTCCCACAAATTAGATATAATATTAGAGACGACAATATAAAAAACAATAACTCGGTCTAAATTTTTCTAATGTTTTAATTTCTTTTTAAATTTTAAAGTCACTCGGTATTTTGTTATATCAAGAATAAAGAATTTAAAAATAAAACCTATTTCGATGATATATGATTGATTTAAGATATTTTATAAATAAAGGATTTCTTAGCTAAAAAAAAAGAAACTTTTAAACTAGTACTTCTCGAGTTTTTCCCAACAAAATTGACGATTTATTTTTTTTACTCAAAAAAGGCCTTTAATGATAGAAAGTGTTTTTTAATTATTATATTAAAGGAGTTTAAAGGGTTGATGGGTTTCAAAACATCGATTTTTTTATTGTCTTATTAAATTCTATAACAGATCTAGAATATTGTTCTAAGTGTTGATCCGAGTAATAGTTTCAGAGATACAGCCTTGGAAACTTGTGTACACGAGGCTACCAAGGCTAGATGGGCAATATTTTTGGAGAACCGATTCAACTGTTTTTCATGCAATTTTACACAGATATTTTATTCTTAAATACCTGAGCGAAGAATTCTGTCTCTTATACACATCTAGATGTGTATAAGAGACAGAATAAATTCTATAACAGATCTAGAATATTGTTCTAAGTGTTGATCCGAGTAATAGTTTCAGAGATACAGCCTTGGAAACTTGTGTACACGAGGCTACCAAGGCTAGATGGGCAATATTTTTGGAGAACCGATTCAACTGTTTTTCATGCAATTTTACACAGATATTTTATTCTTAAATACCTGAGCGAAGAATTTTTTTCGATAAAAAAAAAGATTCCCGAAAATTCACTGTAATTTTAATTGTTTTGTAAAAAAGTTCAAAAGTATAACTTTCAGTTTTTTCTTCGTCCAAGTTCTAAGTTAAGTTTTTAACTAAAATAAGTTTTTTTTTTCAAAACGCATGCGCATTTTTTTCTAATGAGTCACCGGGAATGGCATCGCAATGGCCGAGTTTCAAATTTCAAGTATCTTTCCAAAAATTTCAGAATTTCTGTTTTAATAGTGTGTGTTGAAAAAAGTCTGTTTTTTACCCGAGGAAACCTTTAAATTTTTAAGAAATCCACCTAGAGAATCAACTTTCAAAAAAATCTGTATAGCCTGTAAATAAAAATTATAAATTTATAATCCTTATGGGAGGAGCGACCGAAATTTGTATTATTCAAGAGAAATTTACAAAAAATATTAACAATTTCGAAAGTAAAACTTGAAATTTGAATTTCTGAATTGGTAAGGTTATAAAAATGGGAATATTGTAACTGAAAATTATATTTCAAAACAGTTTTGGAAAAAGAAATGATAAACTTCAATTAATAAAAAACCTAAATTTACGCTTCAGAAGATATTTTATTTCGAAATTTCAAATATTCAAACATATTAGGTTATAACTAAACACATATCTCCTAATATCCTAAATGAGCACCCATTTTTTAGTGCTTATATTGCGTTTCAAAGCAGAGAGATCAAGTGTGAGAAAGCAAATAAGAAGCGCATAAAACATAAATGCATTCTCTAGTAGAAATCAATCAATGAGTGATTAATGAGCAACGAGAGAAGAACACACATTCAATCAAATAAATAACTTTGGTTTGAAATTTCAACTCTTCAACATTCATTTAATACATACATACATATATGCATGTACCTAAGCACATTTTGTACATATACATATGTATGTATGTAACACATAAAGCAATAACAATAAAAATTCAATTTTGCAATCAAATATATGTAAATGAATTGCCAATTGCGCTAAAGGCAAAACAACAATTTGTTCGCTAATATAAGAGACTGGAGTGGAGTAGAACACAGGCAGGCAGTCCAACTTACCCGAGAAGGCCACACTTTGAAACACTAAATCGTTAGAACAATTCATTTGGGTTAGTGTTTTTCGCAAGACAATATTACATTTATTATTAACATTATAATTATTATGCTCATAATAATGTTTATTGATAATTGTTGTTGGTGTTGTTGCTGTAGCTGTTGCTTTTTCTGTTCGGTCAGCTTCGGTACTCGTTTGTGTGTATTTTTGTTTGCTACTACAAAGCAAGTCATTTGGATTACTACTGTGTATGGCAGTACAGTTATTGATATTGTGATATATTTGTGTTTGAGAATTGCTACGACTTCTGTTACTGTGTAACGGAAGTGTAGTGGAAAATGCGGAAGTAGTTGGCGGTTGTGTTGATTCTGTAAGCGTTATTGTACTATTTTGGGTTGTACAAGTTGTCGCTTGACTTGTTGGAGTTGTTGTTGTTTGGTATTTTTGTGTGTTGCGTTTGAATTTGAATGCGAACGACTTATGATAAATACTATTTTCGAAAAAGTTCATTGAAATTAAAATTTTAATTCCAAAAACAAAGGAGGTAAGTAAATGATTTTAAATTAAGTTCAAGTAATTTTAACACAATTACGTGTTTTTTTTTTTTTTGGTTTAATGAGACACAAACAAAAATCAACGGTACATGTATGTCGGTATGTATGCAAGTATGTAAATTGTGTGCGAAGGTGAAAGTGAATGGACCAACGCCGTCAAATGGCACCAGGAAAACGGTGATTACCATGACAACAAACAATGTGGTTGGTTTTGTTGGCGTGTGTGGGCGTACGCAGAAAACATTATTAAATAAATATATGTATGTATATATGGGTATGTTTGTATTTTTAGGTGCGTATGGTTGTTGTATATTTTCACAAATAATACACAAACAAATTACACAAAAACAATAATAATTACATATGTACGTGTGCAAAGACCGAACGCAATATGTGACGTAAATATAAATTAGTGAAAAAATAGAAAAAAGAAAACAGAAGAGAAAAAATACGAAAATATAAATTAACTGTGTGTGCCGTGTGATTGAACTTACTGTGCTTTTTCTTCACCGGTAGCGGTGGTGGTTGCTCCAGATCGCCAATACTCGTGCAACTGCTGACAAAGCCGCTAACTAAGTGTCTTGAGTCTAGTAGACTTTGATGTTTCGTTTGATGCCACGGTGCCACGTGATGTTGATAGTGATTATGATGGAAATGGTGATTATGTTGGCTGTAACTGCTGTAGTGGGTATGATGATGAGGGCGGAGTTCGGGTATTTCGCTAAAAGTTTAGAGAATATTCATAATTAGTTTGGAAGTTTAAATCCAAAGTTTTCCTAACAAAATATAACACTTTCGTCGATGGCAAAATGAGTCTGACTTTAAAAATTCAAAGCGTTAACCAATTTTTAATACCGTTATCGCAATCATGCGAAAATGTTAAATTCGGTTGCACTGAAGCTGTAATACAGTTCATAAATAAAAATTTTTTCCATGGAAGAACTCAATTCTAATCGATCAGTTTGTATGACCGCTACATATATGTATGTGGGCCCACTGCTCAGATCGGAGGTTCGCAAATTGTAGTGTTATGTTGGACTTGAAGATATCTCGTTCCCACAATAGTCGGTTCTACGTGACTGGCACGGACTTGGAATTTTATCCGGCCAAGGGCTGTCAACTCGGCAGGTTTCTGCCGCTACAACAACAACAATATATATATATAAATATTGCGATACATATCTTCCCAAATAAAAAAGTTTTCCGTATAAGGACTTTATTTTGATAGGTTAGTTTGTACATAAGACAAATAGCATATAGTGGTCCGATTTAAACAATATGTTTAAAGGTTGTAGCATTGTCTCGGACATTGTCTCGTTTCTATGCCGAATTTCGGAAAGATATCTTTTCAAGTAAAAAATAGTGTGTATACTATAGTGGTCCGACATCGGCATGTTGTGTTACAAACTTCTTAGCAGACTTAATATATAGTGATCCAGGTATAAAATTGAAAGCGGCCACGTCTTCATTAAAACGAACATTTAAACTTTCGTTTTAAAAATTGTAAACAAAGCCTTCTTCCATTTCATTCATGTCGTCACGAACTAATGTTTTTTTTTTACCAAAAGGTAACGGAACGAAATTTTCGTAAACTCTGTGTCTGTCATTCTTCTACCTAAACATAAGTTTCGCATTCTACATTATATACACTCCACTTACCCATTATGATCGTCGATTTCATCGAAGTTATCATATTGCGAAAATATGCGCGCATCTTTGTTCCGACTAGTTTTTGGCGGCAATGCAGGTGGCACTAAATCATTGTGGGAGCCCATGCCATCCGATGATGAAGCTGTATCCAAACTACTAGCCTTTGCCAGCGATGAAAATGACGATTGTGTGACGTGACTAGTACTGCTGGTATGCATTGAGCGTTCGGTCAAGAGACCGCTACTTTCATAGTGATCGGGACTGATGCTGCTGGTATTGCTAATCGAACGTGCCTCATGCGACAATGTAGACATATTATTTAGTATGCTAGTCGATGTGGCCATCATTGTCGATGACATGGTGCTCGTCATGGTCGAACTGGTTGTGTGCTGGTGAAACTCCTGCGCTTGCGTATGAAATTCACCACTACTCGACGATTCAATGGCATCGAATGCAATTTCCGAGTTCGAACTGGACTTGGTGGACGATTGAAAACCACAATCGGATGAACGTTTGGATACACTCTGTGCCGATGTGCGCACCGATGTCATAGAAACGAAGCCTGTAAGGGCAAAATGCAAAAATGCAGCGGAAAATTTAATTGAGGGGGTTATGCTGGTGTTTACGTGTATAAGGACAATGGGCATATATTATAATATACATACAAATAGTTAGAGTTCTAATTAAAAATAATAAATAAAATATATGATTGATCGCAAAATTATAAATAGTATTTCAAATTAATTAAACAATTAAAAACAAATTTGAACTATAACAACAAAAAATACAATAACAAACAACAAAACGATTTTCCATGGTACGAGGCATGCTACATATATACGAATATGTATGTATGTGTATTAAAAAGACAACAAAACAAAACAACAAAACAACGTCGCAAAGTTAGTGACAACAGAAAAATTCGCAAAATATTAGAATGATACGCTGTAATGCAATGAAGGCATAGATATGTATAATTGATATGCTTTAAGTACCCGATTCATTGGAATGACGATTGTTAGTATTTTTGCGCATTTCCAGTTTGTCCAAAGCGCTGCCACCAGCGCCATTATTACCGTTGCCACTTTGCAAAATAAAATCACACTCATCCGCGCCATCACTAGCCACTGAACTGGTGACGATAGCACGCCGTTTGGTATTCTCCGTCGCTATGTTTTGTGTTTGTGTGACAATGGTAGTGTTGGTGGTTTCATTGCCACTGCCAATTACTTTGTTGCATGCCACTTTATTGTTCAACGTAACACGCTTGCCACCGCTTACTAGTGGTTCTGTATATAAGATTTGTGTTTTGTTTATATATTTATAGTTTTAAACTAATTATTTGGTTAGTAAACGGTTTTCTGTGTTTTGTTTCGCATTTTGCATAGACACTATATGTATATTGATCAAACTTACTTAATATATTTAATTTATCAACATCATTATCAAGCAGGCTGTCATTGTAGCGATTGCCCAAACCCAGTGACTTGAGTTCCTCCTCTTCGCGTGAATGATTTAGCTCGGAATCGAGCGAACATTGACTAGAATTTTCATCCGGCGAGTGTGAGTGTACCGACAGATTGCTGATACTTAACGAGAAAATTGGAAATGGTATAATTAGCGAGCTGTTTCAAGACATGTTTACAAAAATGTCCACTTACTAATCAGCGCCATAGTTGCCCAGTGAAATGTCCGAACTCCAGTCGAAATCCGAGTTAATGCTCTTATTGTTTAGACTTGGTTGTTGCTGTTGATTGCGGCGCTTCGGTGGCAGCGGTGGTGGCCTAGAAAAATGTAGGGATATCACATATTTATATTTACAGTTAAGTTATTTGTAGGTTCGGTTTAGTTTCTAACCTGTTCGGTAGCGGTGGTTTAGGTGGAGGGCTAGTGTCGCGCAAAATGCTCTCGGTACTGTGTGAAGCGCGTATGGGATTCGAGTTGGTCTTCTCTAAAATATCACGTTCCCTGCAAAGTTAAGTATTTTATTTATAATAATATCCAGTATCAATGGATTTTATATAGTGGAATATAAAAAAAAAAGAAGTTAGGTGTAAATAAAGACCAAGAAGTTGGGGCGTATAGCAACTGAGGGACATACTGACGTCACTTAAGGGCTCTGACATTTCCTCTTATGTTTAAAAAATTTTTAGCAACTGTTCAGGACATAAAAAGAACGTCGGAGACATTTTGCTGCTTCCCCCGGCGGGTACCGCGTTCACGCAAGTGAGGAAAGTTCCAGCAAAAAAAACGCCCCCAATGTAAAAATGTAAACAGCCTCGGATGAGAGGAAACTATGAGCAATATGATATACGACGACATTGACACAGTTCAGCGAATTAAAAGACAGTGGCTACGCTGGCTAGGTCATGTCGTCCGAATGGACGAAAATACTCCARCTMTGAAAGTATTCGACGCAGTACCCGCCGGGGAAGCAGAGGAAGAGGAAAGACCAGGTGAAGAAGGACCTGGCTTCGCATGGAATCTCCAATAGGTGCCACCTTGCGAGAAGAAGAAACGACTGGCGCGCTGTTGTTAACTCGGCTGTAACCTCATAAGCGGTTTCTACGCCAGTAAAGAAGAAGAAGCCGGGAAAAAATTTCGTAAAAGTTTATAAAAACAGTAAATTTCCATTACCAGAAACTCTCAAACTAAAGTCTCAAAAATATGAAAAGTCATTACAAGTGCAAAGTAAAACAAACGCTATAAATATAGGTTATTTAAAAGCGTTAAACATTTGTTGGACCTACTTCGGTGTTAGCGTTATGTCAGGCAGCGATGTACGTTGGCCAGCCACTTCCGGCAGATGCATTAGATGATTGAGCGATACGGCTGCGCCATTGTTAGCCAATGCAGGGGCGACGGCATTGTCTGGTGCATACTTCAAAGCGTTCTCCTCGCGCTCCTTCAGTTTCTGATGCGCAAGCGTCGCCAAATTCTGTAGAACAAGTGGAAGAAAAATGACATATGAGCAAATGTATAAACAAAACGACTTTGCAATTAATTAGTGTCAATTGAGCTAAACAGATAAGCAACCAACACATTCAACCGGTAATTTGAACTCATCTCTACATGACCCTGAACCTTTACATTAATATGTTTATAAAAAACTTTTTTTTTCTTCTTAAGTTTATACTTTTTAAATACATCACGCCTTGCTTGCTTTCACGCTAATTCGCTCTCTTTCGCGCTATTTTTAACGCTGAATCAGACAGCGGCCGCATTAGCGGCGTAAGAAACTGCAGTCGGTGGCAGAAATGTATAGTCAATCGCAGGGCGCTGATTCATTATGTGTTTGTTTTATTTAAATTGTTCTTGTTTTTTTTTAATTTTGTGATTTTTGCTTTGTTTAGTTTGCAACGACATTTTTGCGCACCGCACAGCTGAGCGATGAACAACGTGATCGCCACTGAACAAGCTTTTGCTCATGTCCACACACACACTCTCAAATATATATGTACATATATAATTGTATATGCAAATGCACAGCAGGTTCTTTAGGCGCACTTACCCGCACTGCCTCACCAAGTAAATCAACAATCTCCTTTACATTATCTTCGCTGAGCAGCGCTTTCAGTTGTTGATGCTCGTCTTGCAGATTATCTTCGACACCTTCGTCGTCGATCCGCCGCGCTGCATAGATAAGCATTACCTCGTCGCAAAGCTTCACTAATTTACCCAGCGACTTATATACTTGTTGTGTCGCCGACAGAAGTACATTGCTGTGCTTATCCAACGCATACGACTGTATAACGGTGTACATGCTGGCGATTGTCTCGAGTATAACAGTTGCATTGCCCGGCAGAACTTCCAGTTTTGCTCTGATTATCACATCGCGAAAATGTTTCAGCGCATTCGAAATATCTTTGACATGCGTCTGCAGTGGACTCTCAGCCGCGGCTAACTCTTCAGCGGTCGTTGGCGGTTTCATGGACTTGCTACGTGGACTGTGCGGGGAATGGGATCTGTCAGATAAAAAATACAAATGTTAACGGTACTCAAATAAAATGTAATAATGGAACATCCGTTCGACCCTTACCTTCCCAGCGTATTGTTTGGTGTGCGAATCATGGAAATTTTCTCTATTAGATCGTCTTTGAAAGAGCGCGCTCTACGCGCCAATTTCGTACCCTTTAAACTGTTCTTATGACCGGACGTTGAGACACCGTAACCGGCGCCTGGTACTTGATATATCGCACTGTTGCCGCTCAGCGGTGTGTTGGCGGATTGTTGAGAAGTGGGTGTGGCGGGGGATGGTGTGTTCGGCGATGGCGTACCACCACCAGCACAAACAAGATTCGATTGTGAAGAAAGCGAGGAGTTGGGTGTGGATGGAGAACTGATGGCACTGTCTGCAAGGAGAAAATTATAGAGATAAAGATTAGTTATATGGAGAGTTATAGGTTGGGGCAAAGATATTTTTTAGAAGATTTGCAAACCAAGTGATCTGCGCCAAACCAAATTGATCTAGCATATATAGTATTATTTCACAGGTAATTAAATTTGACAAGTTCACCTAAGCGAACTTCATTTCAGAACTATTTACGAAGAAAAATCGTTAGTAAATAAAGTAGTAATTGTTTAACGTTATTACGCAAATTCACGCGCTTCGCTCAACTTATGGTCAACATAATCGGCAGTGAAGAAAATATAGCAGCCGCACTTGAGAGTGTACACTCAGACCGTGGAGAGTCGATTAGACGCCGTTTACAACAACTTTGACTGACGTATGGAACAACTTTGTGCATTTTACGTCGAAATCTTTAACTGAAGCCGCTCGACCTTCCCAAATTACACCGCTTCACTAAATGGGCTTTTGAAAAGTTCCAAGAAATCTGACGTTTTCGAGTCAAATTTTGTTCAGCGTTGAAGCCCATTTCTGGCTCAATATGTATATATGTATGTAAAAAAGCGAAAATATCGCATTTGGGACGAAGAGCAACCTGAATAGATTAAAGACGGACCATTTTTTACAGAGAAAATAGTTTGGTGTGGGTTGTGGATCGATGGAATCATCGGTCCATATTTTTTCAAAAATGATGCCTGTTAGAACATAATCGTCAATAGCGACCGTTATCGCGCCATGTTACCCTACTATTTGATGCCTGAAATTGAAGCTCGTGATCTCGGCGAAATTTGATTTCAATAAGGCGGCGCCACTCAATGGATTTATTAAGAGAACACTTCGGAGGGCAGATAATATCACGTTTTGTCCCGGTCGATTTGCCAGCAAGATAGTGTGATATCAGACTTTAGACCTTTTCCTGTGCCGATTTATTAAGTCTATAGTCTATGCGGACAATCCCGCTTCGATTCAGGCCTTGGAGCAAAACATCATTCGCGTGGCATACGCCAGTTATCAGTCGAAATGCTCGAAAGAGCCAACGAAAAATGGACTTAATAGATGGACTATATGTTCTTTCGAATGCTAATAAATATTCCCTATTAAATTTGAAGATTTTTTGTTTTTCCATTAAACAAAGTAGAGAAACTCGAATTGGATCACCCTTTAGACAGAAAGAACACTGTATATGAAATAAGAGAGTTTTTGTCTTCGATATCGATTGTTTAAAAGTCCCTGCTGGGAAGTTTATAGAATAGAGGTTCATATGTAATAACAGGTCTCGCAAAACTCGGACAATGGTATTCATCGACTGATGAGGTAAGTAAGGTTTCGAAAACACAGATGATGGTTCGATCTGCACAACTTGTTCGGAGAACATCGTCTTATCTTGGAAAATAATCTAAATTTTGTGAAGATAATTTGTCAAATAAACACGAAAAAAACGTTAACTTTAGCTGCACTGAAGCTATGTTACACTTCACAAATACAAAAGTTTCCTTACAAGCACTTGACTCCGATTGTTCAGTTTATATGGCAGCAATATGCCATGGGGGTATGATAAATGAGACGCTTCTTGTGGAAAAAAGAGCGTGTGTAAAATTTCAGATCGATATCTCAAAATCTGAGGGACGGATGAATATGGCTAAATCGACTCGGCTGGTCAGGTAGCTCAGATATACGGTATCTGATGTTTCATTATGGATGTTAAAAGCTTCGTGACAAACTTAATATACTCTGTACACGGTATAATTTGTTTCAAAAAACTACACTTCGTGAAAATCAAAAAAAAAAACTGCGGATAATATTTAAAAGTGAAACCGGCTCAACAAGTACAACCACTTCTAAATACGTGTACCCGGAAAGCACACATTCTAAAGCACTTTTTTGCAGCTTAAACCGCACAGACACTAGTAAGCAGATGCAAACCATAAACCAAAACACTCCAACTTGTACTTACACTGAATGACATTCTTCACGACCACACGCGGTCGATAGGGCGTATAGAAAAATTTTGGCGATTTCAATTTGCGCCTCTGGTAGAGTTTCATGCCACGATCCAATGAGTACGAGATAACATGTTGGCTCTCGGCATATGAACAATCGCTGACGAACGACTCATCGAAGTGCGGCATTGCATAACAAACGGTTTGCGGCAGCAGCGTTGAAATGAACCATAAATGATTGCCGCCACTAAGATGTAATTAGTGCTTATATAGTTGCGCGTGTGTGTGTGTATGAAAGGCGTCTATAAGCACAGTCACAAACAACAAATATGAGGAAGCTGACAAGCACCGAAAATTTTGGAAAGCCTTAGGCAAAGTCACAGCACCATACGCAACAAAAACTAATTTGGCCAATATGTAAGCGTATGTACGCGTGTGTATGTATGTGAGTATATATGTAAACAAAGTCTGGTTAAAATTTAGGTTGAGTGGCCCATTTGTGAAAATGGTGAAGTTGCATTGGCACGACGTTGACGCGAAATGCCTGTGACTGGCTGCTGCTGCCTCCGCTATGGCCGCAGTCAACAAGACTGCAACGCTGATGCTGCGCTAATTTGCTTTGAGCTAATGTTAAATAATTAAGTTAACACGCTCGCTGGTTGACGCTGCCAGCTGGTTGGGTGGCGGGCCCGTGGGCTGGCTGACTGACTGACTGACTTGGCTTGATTTGGCTTGGCCGGGCTTTTGTTTTCTTTGCTTGCCCGCAAGCGTTGCTTTTGTTTCAACACCGCTGCTGTCGTCGTCGTCGTGGTTCGCTGCTGATGAGATTTGAGGTAATTAGCAACACGTTATCATTGAGGCTAAGGCGAGCAGACGGCAACTGTTGCTTTGATGCATTTACAAGTTAAGTTAGTTAAGCGCTGCTTTGATATGGGGATACACTTTTTTCGTACGACAAACACTTTGCACACTTTGCACAGCTTCACAGAACTCACAGAACTCACAAAACTTTTGCAACTCGTCTCTATGCATATATTATATTATATTTCAAGAATATTTCACTGCCAGGCATATACTTCGCACAACTCGCTTAGGTTCTTGCCATTTTTGGTTGGTCTTTTGTTCAAGCGCTGCGATGCACTGCTTTTGTTCACGACACCAAAACCGCGCGACAACGAGACAATGAGATAACAAGGCAATCAGATACTGCAAATATGTGGATACGTGTAACTTTGCAAATAAATACGAGCACTCGTCGTTGACATCGTCGACATCGTACGTTCCGTTCCGTAAGTTGATGTTGTTCGTGCGATGCCGCGTTGCGCGTGCTTGGCGGTGTGTTACCTTCAAGTTAGGAAGCGCACTGAGCTATGAAAGCCACGGCTGGCGGCTGTTAGCCATCCGACATTCAAAAGACGAAGACGGATATGCGAAATACTATATGCTGCTGACTACAACAAACGTGGCGAGAGCCAAGCACAACAAACACACAACAACAAGAGGCCAACAGCTCGGCAGTCAGTCAAGAGTGAACCCGCTAGACAGCCAACACAGGCCTTACGTGAGCAGTCAGGCGGTCAATCAGCGCTGGTGCGCCACTTTGCTTTTGTCAACAGCTGCACTAGCTTTCTGCTGTGCCTGCTCAGCAGCCAGTGGTCATCGTTGACAAGAGCGACGCAGCAGCTCTCTATACCGAATTGAAATAAATATCAACAAAAGTATTGCGCGCGCCCATATAAACAAAACGTAAATAAAATCGCATCAACTACAGAAATAACAACACAAGCGAAATATAGGGGGGTATATAATTAACGCAAAACCGGATGGTCTCTTTAGTTTTGCAAACTAAGATAGTAATAGTTCAGTAATATTGTTTATTGACTGTTTTACTATATTCAATATAGTTATGAAAATAGTGCCACGAAAATCCCAAAAATACTGGTTAAACCTTACTGGACGACTGTAGTGTCTTTTCGCGCTTTTTTAACGTTATTCTGTTGGAAGAACCCTTCTAGAATCTGCACAATATTAGCTTATTTTTGTTCACTTAGATTCCTGATGTTCAATTAAATTTTTATTAAATGTCTCACATATGTATATACTAGTATTTTTTTGTTTTTGTTTGTGGTCCCTTTCGATTCATCACTTATCTGCTCATTTAACTTGAGCTATCTTTATATCTTTAGGTCAAATATGATAATTGTTTGTTCGATCCGCACTCTCATAGGTTTGCGTTTCGTAAATATCAAATACTCGCGAGGGCAGTGAAATTTACACTCCTATTATGTATGGCTACTAGTACGAGTTTAGTAGCCGATAGCCAATCTTGCACCTAAATATTGACCAATGTTACAAAGCACTATGAATAGTATTGCTCAAAAACGCAAAATAATGAATCTTGCTTATGCTTTTGGACTTACTGAGGTCAGTGGCCATACATAATACGAAATGCTGATAAAATTTCACCAATTGTCTTACATAATATGGGTATATAATAAGTAAATATGTCGGTGGTAGGTGATCTGAAAGGAACGGGTTTCATCATGGAAAGATATAAGGTCCAACAACGAGTCGAAAACTATTTACTACCGAAATTCGGAGTCAGTGGCCACAACTTTAAGAGCGCCACGTCCAATTTATGATCATCATATCAACAATTGCACGTATAGTGAATTGGGCTGAGCAACAATTTGGAAATTATCCGGATTTTCATCGAAAAATCATTTCAGCGAAGAGACTCATTTCAGGAAGCAATCCACACGTATTCCATGAGTCACCGCTGCATCCCGAAAAAATTACGGTTTGTTGTCATTGACTTTACTGTGAATGGGAATCGCTATCACTCATTGATCACCTAATATTTTTGATCCGAATTGGATGATATGGACTTGGACTGGACTTGGAATATGTGGCTCCAACAGGACGGCGACACAAGCCACACAGCGTCACAGTGTCACAATCGACTTATTGAAAGCCAAGTTTGGTGAACGTGTTATCTTACGAAATGGCCCAACCAATTGACCGCCTCGGTCATGCGATTTGACGCTGTTAGACTATTTCCTGCAGAGCTACGTCAAGTCAATGGTCTATGCCAACAAGCCAGCGACGATTGATGAACTTTATACGAATATCGAACGTGAAGTGAAGTAGATAGTCATCGAAAAAATACCAACCAAGAATCAAGTCGTAGTTTTCTTTCTAATCCATGTTCATAGCCAGGACCCCAGGACTTTTCCTCGGAAGAATTTGGCCGATGTAGGGATATAATTTAGGCGAATGAGAGCTATAATCGAGAATACATATAGCCAGACGAGACTTAATGTTACGTTATTTACAAACAATTTTTAAACATTTGAAAAGTTGACAAAAGTAGAAAAAGGTAGAGTAGGCTTAGATTTTGTATATTTTATTAAAACTTTTTTATAATTCACTTTGCTTTACACTGGTCCCTCTAGTGCTGTACCATCATATATTTGCGATCAGTGATGCTATACCAAACAACTTTTGGCGTCACGAATATGTACATGATGCTCAAGGGATCATATAGTGTTGGGTATAAAAATTGCGCTTCGTGCAGCTACCATTGAGCACGAATCGCCACTACAGCTGTGGGCTGGCACTTGCCATAACATCAATATGTGATTAACAATAAATAGACAATGAGTACACCTCCTCTTTACTCTCGCTCAACGGAGCGTAGCAGTCGGCGAAGCTAAGCAGCGGCGGCAGCAAACACAAAACTTGAATGAAATTTCAATACAAAATACAGGAACAACGAGAATTGTGCATAACAAAAACACACGCAAACTAACAAATGTGCTGTTGTCGAACCACGAAATGAACATAAAATCTTAATAGGAAAATAGGTAAAATAATAGGCAAGAGCAACAAATCGCATACGCGTCTGCCATAGGTGTAAGAAAAAAGTAAATTTCACTTTTTAGCAATTCGTTGGAATACTTGAAAATAACAACAAAAACAATATGTATGTTCCGCATAGAGGCACTGGCCAAAGCAAGAGGAACACGCTATGGCGGACTGCTTGAGTAATCGCGCCAAAAACAAATAGTCGCTGCGGTAAACAGGAAGGACAATGACTTGCTGTCGAAATAAGAGAGTTGTGTTTTATTTCGGTTCGACGTTAATTTGTCAGTTTGGCATGAAAAGGCTTTTGTGTTCAGGCTGTTTTGGAGTTAATGGTGAAATTTAGCTATTTCCCTATATTTTATTGAACCCGGAAGTAAAATGTTCATTAGTACGTTTTTATGCGGTTAAAGACCGTTTTCTTAATGTCTGGGTTGCACCTGTTAGCTTAATGTGATTGGTTTTATCCTTTCAACACAAGTCTTAGGGCGTCTCTGAACCGATTAAGGGTCCTAAGGTGAACCGGAGGGGAAAAAATGTTTAAACCGTTATAAAAAACTCTTTAGGGAATCATTTGATTTCGATGGATTATTACATTTACCCTGAAGAGGAAATGGAGTAGTAAAACTCTTTAGTACGTATGTAAAGGATCTACCAACTTGAAAATGGGTTCTTTTTATGTTGTGCAGATATTTTTATGGCACATAGGATTTGGATAATAATGAGACATGTCTGACCAGAACGGCTTCGTTTGCATATATCTACCTGTGTACGTCAATTTTGAATGACTCGGTGCCACATTTCGGGTACAGAGCGCTAAATGTTGCCTTCAAGTTCCTGTAGCGTTGTTGGGTAATGGCGTAAGCCTTTAAATTAACATACCCCATAGAACATAATCTGTAAGCATATAAGGCGCATGACCCAATGGCAGGGCCATTGCTAGAAATTTAAGAGTCGTCAAACTTTACACGCAATGCTTCCATGTTTAGGCGTGAAACATAAGATGACTTACTGTCTTCTTGGAAATAGAGATCATTTGGGTCGATTTCTCCATATTCCGTGGAAAAAGTCGGTCAACATCGGGTTATAACACTCACTCACTCATTTCAACAGAAATAAGGTCAGAATATGTCGTCATACTATAATCCGCATCAAAAGATCAATTTTTACCGATGAAATTGTGTTTCCGAAATCACACGAGGATTTGAGTCACACCAATAATGATAATATTATGTGTTGACAAAGCCAGTAAACCGGAAATAGATTTTATCTAAGAATATAATTTTTCGATGAACGTGAAATTGTGAATTTTTCGGAGAATGTGAATTTGGGTAATAATCTCGGACAATTTCCAAGCGCAGTCTCGAAGTGAAACGTGACATGATGAAATAGCAAGGTTTGCTATTGACACATTGACAAAATTTGTCACAACTCCGTAACAAACATGGCCGTAACGAGCTGTCAAATAATGTCATCTCGAATAACTGAAGCAAAGAGATAAGAGTGGAATTAAATAAAGAAATCGAAGCCAAAAATTCGCAGCCTCTATACTTCTTTACAAACTCTGAGCAACATCTAACTGATGAGGCTAGATCACCCTGTCACCGCGTAGTAGAAGAAAAGAGATTTAGAAATACAAGACAGCCTGAAAAATGGTCTGAAAGACTATGTATTAATATGTAGTATTATCAAGGTTAGGTGAAACAATCATTTGGGATACAATGTGAGAACCGGAGCTGATGAACCAAGTGCAACTTTAGTTTTCAAAATTTTTAAAATATTGGGATATTTAAAAAAAAAATTGTTTTTGGGATGGTCATCGGGACCATTACGTCTTGGGGTTTCAAAGCAAAATTTTCAGATCGGCCAACTTTTCCACTTTCGCAGACACATGAACAATCCTTTTAAGTTTATCAGCATGCCTTCACTAATTTCGAAACCTCAACTTTCTCCACAGACTTGAACATTCGAAAGCAACCTTATTGACGAGACACATTTCAGCACATACTAATTGTGCATGCACTTGAAATATATGTACACACAAACACGTGCAAACCATAGTACGTCAACGCTGAATCTTGAAATGAGCAAAACGTGATTTTTACAATACGCAAAAATAGAGCAAAGAAGCGGCAAAGCGCGAAAAGAAATCCAAAAACCTTATACTAGACATAACTACACACACATGGTGTATAAATATCAGCATGCGGCCACGAAAGAGTTACGTACGTCATGTCTAAACTACAACTAGGAATTTATGGGACAAAGACGCGACGTCGTGAACGACGGAATGTCAACCTCGTTACATTAAAACATAACAACCGAAGCAAGTAGATAGCAATCGACCAAATATCTAAACGCCAGTCATTCCTAGAGGAGGGAGTAAAAAGCAATTGGCTTTTGTAATCCAAAAACAAAGCGTGAAACCTGGCATGAATGAGCGCAAAGAGAACGCGAATCGGACATGAGAAGCCTACTGATGACATAAACATAAAAACAGCTTGACAACGGCGCAGGCGACAGCGGATGTGTGGATAAGCTGAGTATTTATGTGATTCCGTATAAGAAGACATAGCATACAGTGGGATGCAGCAATTCGCATGGATAACTAGCTGACACAGTGAGTGACTAAAAGGTGAAATGCCAGGCATTAAATTTGCTATGAACGTGTATAAACGAAGACACTAACAATAACGGTACTTAGTTAGTTCGGTCGGTAGACCTTATCAAGTTGACAGCGTAGCAAAGCAAGATAAAGTAAAAAAAAAATATGCAATTAATTAAAAAAAGACGATAATTCATAATTGAAGTAATTATATTTTCGCAAACATTTGCACAACGTCGCTGTCCGCTGTCCATAAGCTGTCGGCATGCCGAATTCCGCTATCGTTTTGTAGATACCATGCATTTATCATAGAATAAAAACGCTTAAGTTCAAATTCCCGTAACAAAATTTACAAAAAATTGTAAAAATTGAAATATGTGCAGAGTGGATATGTATGTGTTAATATTAGGGAGGTACAAAATTTGTTCAGGCTACAATTGTTTAGCTAAAATGAAGAATGTTGCTTTTTAAAGGAGTCACAAACGACCCCTCGGTAGAAATTAAAGTACTTCAAGTAACAGTTTTATGAGGCTAGTTTAGACTATGAGACCTAAAGAGTGAATGGACTAACAAGAAACTAGACTAGTAACCGACAAAGTTACAAGTTCTTTCTAGGCTCGATGTTTGACATATACAACCTTTGAGAAATATTTCGTGAAGATCTTTATCTTGATCTCGATCAGTTTGTATGGCAGGTATATACGTATAGACGGACAGGTTGAGCTCGTCACTCTGATCATTTATTCATATACAAAAAATACTTTATAGAGTCTCCATCGTTTCTTTCTGGATGTTAAAAACTTCGTGGTAATCTTAACATACTCTTGTTAGGATGCAGCACTGCCAGCGCGATTTCCAAGTATTGAGGGTTTGGATCCCCTCTGTCGTCTCAAAATGATTCCGTTTCAACGGCCTTTTCAGGCAAGGAAACAAAAAACTCCGGAAAGGATACATCTGGCTTGTAGAGCGGCTGCGAAAGTGTTGAAATGCTGGTCTGGTTAGGTAGCTGTTGACAAGAAAGGCAGTGTGAGCAATGGTGTTGTCGTGGTGCAACTTGATTGACCCTTCGTTTGAGTCTCTTGAGGACTTCCACATAAAACTTGGCCTTGACAGAGGAGCAAATTCATGGTGGACGATGCTTTTTGATGTCTAAATCGCCTGATCGTTTTTACTTTGGATTTGTTCATTCTTCCGGTCTTCATCAGCGATCTCTTTCCGGCCTTCCAAAAAGGCTTAGTGGGACATCTGGGTAACCCTGCTTAAACATATCAAACGTCTCTGTCGTTAGCTAGGAACGTCCTCTAACGAATCCAGTCGGTGCGCGCACGCTCCGAAGTAAAGTTGGTCTTATTACATTCCGACAATGACAAAAATATCTTAGATTTTCGAGACCGACTTTTGGAATCCTCCGTTTTTACATTTTTATCAATATTTTTTTAATTTTACCACAGTAAGTCAACTACACCAAAAAAACCAAAATAGAGCCACCCTAAAGCTACTGAATGGAATACACTCGTGTGCATAAAATATATATATGTACATAGATTGCGTATTAGATTCACGCATGAATATAAAAGAAATAGAGTTTGTAGCAATGGCGCCAGCGGCGTGTCCAATCAACTTATGAAAAAATAAGAATAATAAAAAGTCATATGAAATATTAAAACGCGTCAAACTATTACTATAGACATAAGTACATACATACATATGTATATAAGTATATGCGTATATGCGTATGTAGGTGCGGCAACACAGCAGCACACCATCGGAATTTGTGGTTGTTAGCTACAAGAGTAAAGGTCCACTAAGAGGGGCCACGAAAGTAGCAAAAATATTAAAAATAAATAATATAATAAAAAAATAATAATAACTAAAGAAAATACAAACAAATAATGAAAATAAAAAGTTATATATCTCTCTTTGCAAGTATAAAAATATCTCTCATAATAATAATACCATCGTGGGTGCGATTTATTATTTTATTTGAGCTTGCTATTTTTACAATCCTATAGATATTTTTGTATTCGTATTTTACGCATTCGTTTCTCGTCCGACATTGCAAATAGTCGCCGACACTGAATTAAAACAATAACAAGCGAGAATTAAAAAAGAACAATCGCAGCTTATGAGAAGCTTTCAAAGAAACTTACATAGATTCTGTTTGCCTATCAATCTATATCAATCAAACGATTATCACTTATAGTACAATATAATAGCATACAAATAGTAAAATTTCATGCATTAAAGTAACTTATGATCAAGTCATATGCTCGAATGGTTGAGTATTGGTGTAATTGTATCGTCTATTACAAATTTTTTACTAAAAAAATCGTGAGCAAGGCAATTAAGTCCTTTTTAGATAAGATACACGTAAAGTCAGGAAGCAGCTTTCTTTAGAAATTAAGCCTAACAAACGATATGATAGCAGTATATTGTGAATTACAAGTTGCTTAAAGATATCATACACTTACGAGGGTGACTTAGATTTTTTGTGGACTTTAGCATTCACAACAGAAAAATGGACAAATTTAGTCCATTTTTTCGGATAGAAAAAATTGGGAAGGAACTTATGTAATGGTAATGAATTGGAGAGGGAATGAGAACTTTAGCTTAAAAGATATATTGTATCTCCACAAAACGAATTAAAGGAAATTGACTCACTTTAGAGTCTGGGTTTGAGAACTGTATTCAATGCTAAACACCAAAATGGCAAAAAAACCTCATACTTTTTTTATGTTGGTATTCTACTCTAGAATTTTGAAAAATCAGTTTTTTTATATATTTAAAGTTTAGACCCTTAAGAACATATCCTCCAAAGGATTTTTAAAAATTAAAATTATTTTAAGAGCTACAGTTACTTTAGTGACTCAGTACCTAGCCTGGTAGGTAGGTAGGCTCACTTTTTTAAACGCGTTTTTCTCGAAACTACTTTTTTCCACTCGGTACGGCCTTATTTCATGTTCTATACAACCGATTTACTTGAAATTTTTTGTGAACCTTCTTTATATAATCCTTTATCCTTCCTCTTTATATAATCCTTAATCCTTTGTTTTTAATATTTAGAAAAAATTCAGGAATTTCAAAAAAAAAAGCGAAAAAAATTGATTTTTATTTTCAGGCAGTCGCCATTTTCAAAAAAAAATAAGTTTCGTGTTCCCTCAAATAGGGACTATAACAGTATCCTTACTGATTAAGAATTTCTTTTGATTAGTTTTTCAGACCACCAGGAGAGTCAGGATCAATGTCAATAGGACGCGGCATTTTTTTTACACCTGTCTCTACCCTCCGCCCCTCTCTAATTATTTTAATTTTTAATATTTTTTTGTAAATTTTTTTTCTGTATTCTTAATATATCAATAACAACACCATAAAAATATGGATACTAAAAATATTTTTGGTTTTTTTTTTAAATTAAATTCAAAAAACCGCTCAAAATTTGATTTCTAGATTTCCCTTAATCGCATTTACCATTTGATCAAATTTGAACCGGACTGGGCCTCAGATGCGCCCAATCAGGCTCATACAATTGTTCAGGATGCTGGAGCTTTGTGGCTATGTGTGATATAAAGGAGGGCACAAAAGACCATAAGTCGCAGTGCAAAGCCTCAATTTACCTATCTATCTATCTATCAGAGAGATGGCAAAGAATCTTAATAGCTGTTACAAATCGACTCATAATATTTTGGTTAAGATTTTATGCATGAAGAGTGCGAGTGCTAAACTCGTAATGAGTGAATCTTTTGTAAAAAAGGAGACGCTTGGCAACGTAGCTGAACCTACATTCTTCAAACGCGTCATTATTGGAGACGAGACGTAGTTTGAGGATATGACGTTGAAACTGCTAATCTAGCAAAAAAAGCTCCAAAAATTACCTTAAAATCAACAAATTCGATAAAAGCATTGAAAGATATCCCTTCCGAGATTTATAACAAGTGTATGGAAAATTGGATTACACGTTAAAATGCTTATATTGACTCAGGAGCCTATTTTGGTTTGTTTTGTTTTAAATTTACTCAGTCTGGGACAAATTTGATATATTATATTATATATATATAATAATATTATATATATATATATTAGAAAACCTAGAAAGTTTGTGTCAAAAAGTCTCACGCCAGTTTAAAGTCATCAGCACATGGAGCTTAAACTTAAGATTTTTGTGTTAATCATTATAACTACGAAAGTCACGCTATTCTACAATGCCAGAAGCAAGACATTAATTAATTTTAATATGACGGCAAAGATTTTTTTTATATATACAATATGAATGAAATGGCTCAAATCGATCCATAAAAGCACCTACGTCGCAGGTAAGTATTGATTGTCACCTTTGTACCGGAAACGACTAAAAATGCTCTATATCTTTGTTTCTCTCCATATTAAGTATAACGTAATTTCCGTCACATCTTTTTTACTAAATACTTCTTCTTATACCTCGGAATAAAAAAATGGCTTGAGCATTACTGTGTCTTTCTCAAAATAGCTTGGCTATAAATGAAAAAGAAAAGCTCAGGTATTCCCCTCTAAGAAGTGTAAATTCCACACAGTACATTTTAATATATATTTTGTGTTGAAAGAGTCTACTCAATTTAGGTCAATATATGAAATGGAAACTTTCATCCGCACTCAACTGCGGCACATAGCAATTGCATAACATAGCACACCATAACGGGTGCACCACCACGCAACTGCACGCACATAGCCACACATAAATACTTACATACAAACAACTATGCGTGAACTATATCTTTAATCGAGTTAAATTTATCGCACGCATAATTGGTGAAGACCTATTGAACTTTATGAATTTATATAGACACAAGCAGCCAGCAACCCACTTGCATCTGCAATCACCAAACACACTTACACACACACACACATACGCTTGTTCATCAAGGCATGACATAACTACACGTGTACGTGAGCAGTGGGTTGGTTATGCTTGGGCCTCTTGCAGTTGCTTGGAGAAAAAGTGTGAAAATTTCGTTTTAGTTTTTTTTTTTTGCTTTTAAATAAATTGAAAGTATTTGTATGTGTGTGAGTATGTGTTATATTATTGAAAATGAATACAATTTACGAGCAATTGAAATAGAATTAAACTAAAAGCGTGTGGAGCGCAAAGCAGTGTAAGAATGTGTGTGGGAATGGGCGTTTTTACGTAGGCCGCCAGCCGTGACCCCTCGTCACACTTTCCCAGGCTATTTCTATTTTCATTTAACATTGCTCATTGAACTTTCCAAGTGTACGTCGTCATTGATTTTATTTTAAGTGCATATTGATTTATTTCCTTATTAGTTTCTAATTAAATTTTTTTAAATATTATTTATAATTTTTCTCTAATATTTTAAAATAAAAATGAGTGCAAGTTTAAGGCCGACGCCGGAAATAGAAATAAACCACTGAGGTAATAAATTGCGATATATGAGAAAAATCGTCAATAAAAATAAGAAAAAACGTTAACTGTTGCACCGAAACTTTAATAACCTGCAGAGGTAGGAACCTACATGTATAGCGTAAAAATTTTGTATAACAGCTGCCATTTCGGTGGGATGTCTGAAGGTATGCGCACCCAAGAGTTTAAATCTTGGCCTTCCAAACGCGTGGCGGTCAAAAAGGAAGTGTTCGAGTTGTTTCCACCTCGTCTTCTGCCATAAAGCTTTTGTAGATGGAGTCTGCTAAGATTCCTAGCTTTTCAGGATGATAGAAAGAGGCTAGCCTTACTGAGGGCAAAAAGATCTTGCGATCGTTCTTGGGCCGAAAATGTTTTTGCGACAGCGCTCATACCGATGGTGACCCAGCGCTGGCCAAGCTGCCGTGAAGCTCAGTTATCTAGTAGTAGAAAACAAGAAGCTTCGGGAGCACCGACCCGCTCCCATTCTACTGATAGCGTGCCTTTCCGTACTACCTCATCAGCTTTACAATTTCCTGCGATTTCGCTGTGGTCTGGCTCCCATACCGGTCTTATAAGAAAGGCACTCGATGCTATTGATAGTGAGTCACTTGTTAACCAACTCTGAACGCACTGTTAATGAATTCAAGGCTGGTATCGCCGCTCTGCTATCTGAGTGGATGGTCAGTACTCTAAAGGAGTAAAGAATCTACGGAGCAATAAATACTGCTGCCTTAACGGAGTATTCTGGTTTAGAAATTCAAAAAATTATAATATAACCCTTCAAGAAAATGTCCCTAAGAGGATTTTTCGAAATTCAAATTATTTTCCGAGTTACAGGTCATTTTGTGACGTGCCGGCAAAACCGTTTCGCAGCCTTTCCGAAACTTTAAACTCGTTTTTCTCATAACTACTCTTCTAGAAACAGTGTGCATGATATCTCAAATTCTACTTAACCGATTCACATGAAATTTCACACAGAGCTTTCTTATATATTATAGTATCGCACTACGAAGAGCTTTCGAAAGGATTTTTTTTAAATCCGAACCACAAAAAACAGAGAAAATACGAAACTTTTTTTCAAACCGCCACCATTTTGTAAAAAAATTTTATTTTTTTTCCAACACGTTTCGTAGTGCGAGAACTTCACTTTTACTCATCACGGATTTCGCATAAATTTTCATTTTAGGTTACGGAAAGGATTTATATCCTGCATTACAATCAGTCTCTACTTCGCCGACCTGCAGTTTTTTTTAAATTTAATATTTTTTCTTATATTATTTATGTTTCGTATTCTTAGAATATCAATAAAAAAACATGTAAAACAATTTATAGACAAAATAATTTTTGATTTTTTTTATCGCGTCAAAAAAATACATAAAATTCGGGCTTCTAAACCGGAATACCCCCTTAATGGCTGCAACTTCGGCATGGAAAACAATGCAATAGTCAGGAAGTCTGAAGCTAGAGTTGATAGAGAGCTCCTAACAGTAATTTTAGTATTGCCTTGACCAATAATTTTTGCCAAATTTCGCAGCTATTTTGTCAAAAAATAAATTTGGATCGGTCGGTTTGTATGACAGCTACATGCTATAGAGGTCCGATATCGGCGGTTCGGAAAGATGGACAGCTTCTTAAGGAGAAAAGAACGTGTGCAAAATTTCATATCGATGACTCAAAAACTGAAGAACTAGTTTGCGGATATACAGAGCTATGTGGTAGTCTGACATGACCCAGCTTGTCACACTGATCATTTGTATACCTCTTTTATATAGAGGTTTCATTCTGGGAAACTATAAGCAGATACGCAAATCAGTGACGCCAAAGAACGTGCGTTCAATAAAGAGTGCGACCAACTATGACGAGTTGTGTTGTAAAAACGCGCAGGCTGACATATTCACTTGCACTTATACATGTATACATGTACATATGTATGTATGTACGCGCTTGAATGCACGCTACATTTGCGCAGCGCCCACGTCACTTATTCGTCTGAGCACTCATCCGCCCCAGCGGTCGCGCTGCAATACTGTTGACATAATCACAATGTGCGCACGCGTGGACGATCGTTTTTTATTGCTATCACTTTTTATTTTTATGGCTATGCATGGTGTCTATATATGCATTTTAAAGCGCATGCAATACTTTTTCTGTTATGCATAAACTATTATTATTTACACATATTCGATATACATGTATGTATGTATGTATATACGTATGTTTTTTGTGGAAATAAAAATATTTTTTTCGCTTGCCTTATAAAGTCAACTAAATTTGTATTCGCCCATAATCAGCAATATTGACGCATACTAATGCAACAGATGGGCAAATAGTTACAACAACAACAACTTCATTACCGCAATACGTCATAGCCGGGCGGCCAGCCAGCACGGGCTGTAACCATTGACGCAATGACTCTTCAACAGCCATCCAAGTTCTCAGGCATTTACATGCATATATAAATAAAAATATATACCTATGTATATAAATATATAAATATGTTGGCGTAAGTAGTGGGCATTTCCCTCGTTATGTCGCTCCGTATGCTCTGGGGCCGCTGGCATGCGCTGGCTGATAAAATTATTTATTTTTTTATCAGAAATGCATGTGTTTGTTGTTGTCAGGCAAAGGAGATTTGCTTTCTGTTCATCGCATGTGCGTCACTTCTGACAGCGCTTGTGCCAACAAACTCTTTCAAATGAATTTTCCAAATATCGTAGCGGATCGTCGACACAAATATGTGGTTGTAAATAAAGGCGAGCAATAAAAATTATTTATTATTTTATGAAACATTCACACAGGCGGCACAGGCCAAATTCACTCTTGTTCTAAATGTTAATTTTTTTCCTTCTGATTTTCTTTTTATAAAATATTTTAATAACTATTAGGGATATTAAAGAAAATCATCTCTTTGCATCTGATTTTTTTTTTTCAGGGATCTATAACCACAAAAAAGCTGAAAAATCGACATTTACTCCATGGTTTGCGTGTCAAGGATTTACTAAGAGCTCGCTAGAACTTTTCGAAAATATTTGGATAGGTGAATACGAATGACTAATACCCCACTAATTACCCACTATTTAATCTAATTTCCTGTTGACTTTTTAACTTTTAATGTTAGCATTAGTGCATTAGAAAATCGATCTCACTGTTGAGTATTTTAGCAGAAAAATATTACAGCAATATGATTTGTTTTCTGGTTAGAATGGCAGCCAATTTGAAAAATGCAGTTTTGAGAAAAGATGTTTAAAGAAAAACTGATAGAGCTGATTAAACTGAGCTGCTTTACTTCAGAAGCTTATAAATTAAAAAAAAAAAAAAAATATTTTTTCATTTAAAATTTTAGTTGTTATTTAAAAAAATAAAATATCGAAATATGCAAAATCTAGAAAATTATTTATTATCAACTGTTTTGCCTCGTTTTTCATTATTTTTTCAAGCATCTCGACCAATATAGCAATAATTTGTTTTCTTTTCAGATAACAACACTAATAGGAATTTCAAATCTGGAGATCTGGGTTGGTAGTTAAAGACAGCTCTTCATGAAAACCAGCTTAGACCCAATGCAAAAAATGAGTAGAATGATAAGCTTTTTTTGATTTCTTTGAAAAAATATTTTCCAATTAAAGCTCTGTTGCCAAATTTTTGTCAGTATTGTACTCAATCCTGTTTTTTTTGTTCTAATCATTTTTTTAGATGATCAAATTTGACCCGGACTGATTCATTGAAACTGCGCGTGTAAGCCGAATCGTTGAAATTATTTTTTGAGATTTATGTTCGTAGGAAGTTTGATCTCCGGATGTCAATTAATGTGTGCTTGCCAGCAGCTTATTAAGGATAAGAAAAGTTTGTCGGGCGACTTTCACCATGAAAAGAATTTGAACAGCGATCGTATTTGAAATTTTGCATTTCCAATGGAATCACAGCTGCGATATCGCTGAAAATTTAGAGAATTATTTTCGTGAATCTATGTACATACTTTATCACGAACAAAAGCATTTGAGCGACACAAAACATTCAGTGAAGGTTGTGAAATCATCGAAAACTTGGCTTATTCGAGTCGAATAATGTTAATGGCGTTAACATCGAAAAAATGAAAAGAAATAGTGTTTGAAAATCGACAATTTGGCATCAGAGAAATATCAGGGAATCACAACTTTTTTGGAACGATGCAAAACATTTTGTTTAATAATTTTAATACGAAGAGTGACAATGCTTTGAAAAGAACTGAACCTTTTGCAAAAAAGACGTCGAGCATATAGCGTGCAAAAGATGCCTGATAACGTAGCTGAGGATACTTAAGTGTGATCTAAGTAGAGATACATTTTTAAGTAGCCTTTTTTTTTTTGGTAGATCACGCATGTGTTTCAGAGAAAGATCATCAGTGAGGGCATGTTCTTTAGGATATGTAAAGTCTTAAGTCTATGAGGACAATCCCGCTTCGCATGGAGCAAAATACCACGCATGTCATTCGCCAGTTACCAGCGATATGCTAGAATTAGTCATCAAAAATTTTACTCAACGGATGGGATCTTTTGCTACGTCTCAGAAGGTCCAACATTTGAAAGAGGTAATCTTCTTGGAGGATGGAGTCATGTGTAGAAGTTCACGCAAGTGAGGAAAGTTTTCTGATCGCCATTCACGTGGGAGTGGCCAGAAACGATTCTTTTACATATGACTCAAGCA